>NW_027278969.1:265000-528078 GCF_046629955.1 Centroberyx affinis | reverse complement strand
GCGACTTCCGCGCAGAACCCGCCCAGACTGGATTTTGGCCGGCGCACTGAAATTCCTCGGTCGGTTTAGGCTACGAAAGCAATGTGAAATAATTCATAACAATGTTTTCCATCAGTTTTTTTTTTTTTTGTTGTTGTTTTTTTTTTTTTTTATGAGTGACGATCTGCCTCTTCACCAAGAATGGACGGAGCCAGTTTATGCACAGAAATGATTCAACATTCGAGGAATATTTATATCTTGTCTGTCTGACTAAAAGTGTGCATTTCAGAAACGTTGTTGTGTTTTGGAGTTTTTACAATCTGGTGAAAAGGGTTTATTTTTAGGGTGGAGTGTTAGAATTTTTTTATTTGAAGATTCGGGTAACGGTTGTGGTTAGGCATGAAATGTTGAGAATTTAGATAAGGAGTGAGGGAATTAATGTAAGTCAGTGGAGTGTAACACAAGGGTGTAACAAATCGACGCTGTGTGTGTGTGTGTGTGTGTGTGTGTGTGTGTGTGCGTGTGTTTCAGCGCCTGCCTGTCTGTGCCTGAAGCAACTGTTCTCCTTATAGCACAGATAGATGAGCTGTACTCCCGGTGCATTCTCCCCTCTGGCAGCACATGAAAGCTGGCTGATTCTCATCAAAGCCTCCCTCACCTTTTTGTCAGGAGGTTGCTCCCGCTGAGACGTAGTCGCTCTCGTACAGCAGGTGCAGGAACACACACACACACACACACACACACACACACACACACTCTTGTTTTTCTGTTCTTCCATTGAACTTAAATTCCATTGAGTTAAATTCATCCTCTAACCTTCACCCCTAACCGCTAACTACCTGATCTAATATTACCCAAGGCCCGACTCGATCTATATATCCGGTCTTTGGAGGATTTTCTGCATCGTTCTCTTTGCGAGAACATTCGGTCCTCGCTGGGATGCGAGTTTGAGAACGTACGCACACACACAAACACACACCCAGGCACATCACATCAATAATGTCTGCTGTTTTTCTTTGGGTATGTTCGTGCCCTGGAGTAGAGGGATGGCAAGAAAGGGAAGGGAGGGGGGGGGGGGGTTGACTGTATGGATCGGGCAATGTAAACACACTCTGTGCCTCTGCATGAGCACAGGTGGTGCGGCGAAGATTACGAGGCCGGCTCTCTGCTCTTGGCTCTCGGCTCAGGTGTGCGAGGCCGGGAGCCGCCGAGCTCCGCGCTGATAATAAATCAGCAGAGGAGAGACTTGCAGGGCCATTTTCCTTTTGAGTATTATCTGCGTTTTGAATAATGCATTTGTGCGATTCGCTCTCTGTGATCAGAGAGGTGCAAAGATGGGATTTCCGTGTAGCTCAAACCTCCGGTGTACTGACATTTCGTGGGTATGCGTGTGTGTGTGTGTGCCCAGGTTAAGCAGATATTAAGTATTATGGATCAAATCTTTGGAGGTGCATCATTTTATATTCCAAAACTTGCAGTTGACCAGGTAAAAAAGATAACTAACAGATAATCTGCAATGCGCCAATCTTTAAAAAAGTAAGTAATGGTGAAGTCCGGTGAACTCCAGACACCATCGTGAATCAAGTCTCCTTCGGATTGATTTTAATAATAAGGTTTGCTCTAATAATGAAGTCAGACAGGTCTAACCCGATTACCCCCGCTGAAATTAGAAATTTAATTGCATGAATTTCTCAGTGCCACAGTCGGGGAGGCATGGAGCCACAAATCTATTATCGCAAATTTTCCCTCTCATAAGCTCATCTCAGGCGCAGCCATGTGGCAACAAATGACTCCCATTTGAGCAAATGGCTACGAAACGGCCGCTGTCGCTCTTCCGTCTCCATCAGAAGCAACGAGAAGATCAGACGAGGCCGGGCCGCTTGCTTGGCATCGTTTGTAACGGGAAGCAGTCCGTCACCTTGCACCTGCTGCTGCCGGGAGCTCCGATGCTGCTTCCCAATGGACGGGACCCAAAGGTGAGTCAGAGGGGAACTGAAACGCTCCTGTGATTATTCTGGAGAAACTGAAATTAGTTTTGCCTACTTTGCTAAAGACTTCCAAGTCACTGAAATGCCTTTTTCAGCATTTTCGCTGCTACAGATTGAGTTGAAATACCCCAAACTATTGTTACAGGTTTGGATTTGCACTGCAGCGGCCCCGGATGATGCAGTGCTTTGCTCGGTGTCAGGCTCAAGGACACCCAGTCGTGATGAAGGGTAGATGTGATGCGATACCAACCACCCTCCACTTGCCAGCATGCAGCTAGAATACACCCCGCCGTTTGTTTTAAGCGTCAAACTTTAAAGCTTCGCGCCCCACAAGCGGGCCCCATAAATGAGTTAAAACCATTTGGAAAATGTCAGTCCCCTATAAATACAAAACAAAGCGCAAAAAAAAAATGTAACATTGCCTGGTTGAATGTTTCCCCCGCCCTCTGTAGCCCAGCGCCGGCATTCTCATATACCAGAGTTAATGGAGTGAAGAAAAGCATGAATCACAACTCATTTTTTAATTTCCTGGCTTTTTACCCTTCAGCAGCCAGGGGGGAAAAACTTTGACTTTATACAAACTTGGCAGAAACTTCTTCATAGGGCGAATCGACCTTGGTTGCACCACATGTTCGCATGCTGAAGGAGAAGTATCGTGTGTAGTAGTCATCAGAGACATCCTTGGGAAAAAAAAAAAACAGCCTTGCTTTTTCTATGTAAATGCATAGAAAAAGTGTAGGCAGTCCATGTCACTTATTTCCCTGTCACTCTGCTTCCCTGTCACTGGGGGTCTAATGGTGACAGGCACTGAGTAAATGATGCCAACGGGGGGAAAGTGGCAGCTAGCACCCTGCAGAATATAAAGAGAGGAAGGAACCTCACATCTGCATGTGTCTTCTAAAGTCAGGTTTCCAGAAATTGAAAAACAGTAATTTTTTTTTTCTCTTTGGTGCACAAACTGAGCATTTGAGAAAGCGTTATCGCCTTGTTCCACGGACATGAAATGTTTTCCACGCATAAGAGACCATCTCAGCATCAAGAACAAATACACCAAACGAAGGCTTTTCATAAAACCGCACTTCTGTATGGCTACCATGTCTCTATCTGTACTATATGTGTAAGCTCAAGAATTTAAAGGGGAATACTACTCAAATAAATAATTCAGATAGCATTCCTATAGCAGACAACGGCCTGCAAACAACTGAAGGTAGACTCCAGAGAGAACATGATGCTGAATAGCCTGGAGCTGCTCCATCTACAATGAATGGGAGGCTGACTGCGGCAGTTGGGCAGTATCAGCGTTCTTTGTGGTCCCCGAACTCTTCCTCCCTGCTGTTGCCCATGGTAACTGACACGGCGCTGACGCCCCAGCACCGGGTGTCGTTGTTATGATGACCTTGATGGGAACCGAGTTGCTGTTGATCTGGATGTTTCACCCAAGCGCTCTTGCCTTGTTTATTCTGTGTATTTTGTTTTTGTTCCTCTTTGATATTAACATTTCATCTTTCTTTGCCCACTCTCTGCCCCCATTTGCATGCCTTACCATCCTTTGTGTCCTTCCCAAGGCTTCTTCCATTTGTTTTTTACTAATTGAGGTTTCCATGGGAGTTTCTCCTTGTTTTTAGTAAGGGTCAAAGGCTTGGGGGGTGTTGTTTTCATTTATTGTTTCATTATGTGTGTTGCGAAGCCCTTTGAGACTGTCACTGTGATTAAGGGCTATACAAATAATCTTGACTTGAGACTGGTGTTGTGAAAAGTCTGTCTGAATGTTTACATTTAGAGAAATGCTTTCATTTCTGAACAGAAAAATATACCAGCATACCCCAAAAAAACCCTCAAAATCTCAGAAATCCTCAGCCCTGTCACAGTCAAATTTTCCACCTTCTTCTTCAGTTTACTCTATGTGGCTATACTGCACATTGGTGCAGTATGGTAAATGCTCAAGCTCAGACTGGCCTGGAATAACAGAAAATAGGAATAACGAGTCTGAAATGCAGCTGATGGTAGGCCTGGAGTTTCCTCCACTCCTAATAGTTCTCCACTGATCGCAGGGCCCCATGTCAGCCAACCCATTACGGCACCGACACTGTATCTTCACTTGTCATCACATTGCATAAATGAAGAGAAAGTGTGAGTGTGTGTGTGTGTTGTCCTCAGAAAAACCTCATTTCCCTGTTTTATGGATGCTGTCATCATACTGTCCTCCGGGTAAAACTCTACTTTTCCCTGCAGTTTGGCTGTCGCCCTAATATATGTGTCTGTCATCCGCAGTCGAGAGCCTGCTTCTCGGTTTTCTGGTGAAACTTCCAGATGTAATCGTCCCAAATTCTAGATCTAATCGTATGACAGCGCAATTTACAGGCTCTCTCCTTGACTGGGTTTTGCAGAGCCACAGATTATCATACTCAAAGAGGCGGTACAGAGGTTTGGAGATGACTCAGTAAGTTGGATTTGGCACAGCTTTTGTCACAGAAAAACAGCAATTTATCATGTGGAACTGCTGCGGGACGGTGTGCTGCTGCGTATGGGGGGGAGAAAAAAAGCAGGTGACTCGTAGCTTCCTTGCTCAATAGGCGTTTCTGTAAACTTTTACTGTTTTCTTGGGAATCTGCGACCGTAAAATGCCAGAAGGTATAGTCGTCGTCTCTCCGCCTTACCATGCCACACCTCATTATGTTCAGGGACACGGTGACACTAAAGAGGAAGTGTGTGAGGTGTTGGTGTGTGTCCAACGAGCGGGCCGTAAACCAAATGGACTCTATTCAGCAGAGGATCCGCGAGCAGGACGGCCGTCTTAACGACGAGATCGATGCGGGAGAAAGACTTTGTTGTCTTTGGAGAGGCGGCGCCGCTCCATACAGCTGGAACGTTCGCAGCAAACTGCCCCAAACTAAGATAAAATACTGATGAAATGCTTATCTGTACATTAACGACGTGTCCCTACGTCTCTGAACGTTCATTTCACCCTTTGGATCTCTGGGATTGGAGCTCCCTTTATGTGCCTTTTTATGGACAAACCATGCAGAATAGCCGCGGCCCCCATCTGAAACCGCAGCGGATAGTCGGTGCTTACACCGGTCCAACCGCCGCCCGGCTGATGCAGATCTGTGTATATTATTACACTGATGCACAATAAAAAGGCCATAGGATACATTAGTCACTTATCATTCATCTTGCTCTCAGACAGGACTAATTGTCGTGTAGTCATCCCTGCGGTGTTTTACCATCACATCCTGAGCGTGTAGAGTTGCGTTTCGATCTCACCCACTGACACAGACCATTTCAAAACACATTTACAGCCCTCCTTCCCGGCCTGACAGCCGTAGTATACCTGAGCTATGTCGCCCCATGCCAGACAAATAGCCAGCATTTCAGTAAAAGTGCCATTTGTGGCTGTGATGGAGCTGACTGATGATTCCATTCCAACATAGATAAATGTGTACAGTGCACAGTAACAGTAAGTAATTAACCAATATGAATCATATGGTCTAATGATCAACTGGGGAAATGGCACAACGGTGTCCAAAACATTACTTCTGCCCATAATTATCCCATTTACTATCATTCAAAGATTTGCCCATAAAATTTCCTGTCAAACAGTGTGTCCAGTACTGTGACGTGTTTTTCCTTGGATTTTCTGTTGATGATGTTTGAGTTTCTTTTCTTTGTCTGTTCAGCCATGGTGGCTATCACTGCTCATGCTAACCCAGTTCTTCTTCTTCTGTTAATTCCAAACAAACTGGAAACATAAAACGCATCACTGCCTGTGCACCAAGGGATTTTTCCCAGGATAGAGCTACCAGACACCGGGTGTTTAGAACAGCTAATGTAAAAGCTTTCATCAACTGGATATATGTTGAGTCACTTATATCAGTCAGCAATAGAGAATAGCAAAATGGACATTTATTTACATGGAAATGTTGCAGATAATTACTAAAGATACAGTACATGGAAGCTTTAAATTGTATTGTTTGAACAAATCCCTTCCCTCCCACTGAAGGTGGTGGTGTCAAAGCTGCTCTGCTCCTATCCAAACACAGCAGCTCCTCCTCTGCCCTCCAAACCCAAGTGCCTACAGCACATGAGCCTCGAGCAAATGAACCCGCACAGAGATTTATTAGAATGTGAGAGAGCAAAACCCTATGACTCACATCTGGCTTCAGCTCTTCTAACAATATCAGTGGGAGTCAGGAAAAATCCTCTGAATATTATATCATGATTGGCGTTGTGTTATCAGATCGCTTTTCAGCGTTTGCCGCTCCGGTTCTGCACTCAAGCCGCTAAACGGCCATCACTCACTCTGTGGTACGATCAGCTTGTCCTGTGGGACTGGTCAAGGTCGGGGGGAGCAGATGTTTTTTTATGAAGATCTTTATTGGCTCTTGTACAACAGCCTCACCCTTGGCGGACCGGGAACGTGAAATCAACCTTTGTATCATTCCCAGTTTTGTCATATAGGCGTTTCTGGTTGTTTACTCAGTGCTACCCAGCGGAAGATTAAAGGGGTTTTAAGAATGATTTTTATTGCCCCAGAACACAAAATGACTGTAATATAACTGCGGGGGCTTGATTGGGTTGTTGATCAGTACCGATGACTCAGCGATTACTTCGCCGGGTGCTGAGATTTCTGGCTTTCAAGACTCACTTTCTGGCCCGTACGTCATTTTAGAGCAAAGACTGACATTTCAAGATTCCGTTTGTCAGATTTTTCGTATTCTCCGCCTCTCCTCTTCTACCTGGCTCGGTAGTCGTTGCCTGGCAGTGCATTTGATACCCGAGGATGAGACACTTCAAGAGGGGGAAACTCCAAGCTCCATTTAGCCAACTGTATCCTCCACTACCGTCGCTGGTGTGATTTTCAAAGCCCTGCCTGACTCAGACGAATTCAAAAGGCCTGAATGAGAGCAGCGCCTGGCTGTGAAAGAAAGAGTGATTGACGTGTGAATGAACACATGCTACAGTGTGTCCTAATACTGTAATTCAGTCTGATACGGAAAACCCAAATAGCGGTCTTTCTCAATGCTTGTTGATTATTCTAAACTATGAGTGACTCAAAGAGACATATAGCAGTAATAGAGAGAATATGACAAATTGCTTTTCCAGAATCCATCCGCTGAAAGGACATTTGGAGAAAGGACAGTGTACATTTATGTTTCAAATAAGACATGCAGCCTATGTGTCTTGGAGGCTATAGAGAAAAAGGATTGCACCCCAACTGCTATTTGTAATTATGTATTTTTGAAATCCAAGAGCGTAAAATCGAGTGCGGATTGTAGTTTGAGGGGGTGTTTGTAATTGATATAATGGAGGGGAAAAGCTTTGAAATGAGAGCTTTAGCGAGAGGCAGAGAAAAGCCTTTGTACAACCGCTGCACAGGCCCTTTGTCCGTCTGTGCAGAGGCGACACAAAGCGCCGCTGATCTGAGTTACGGCTTTATTTGCTAAGGATTTAGGACTTTGGATTCCCCCACAATATTGCCCCCAGCCACATCAAACAGTGCCCTCTCACTCCCAACAGCCCGAAAAAACACAGGCTCGGCGCTGTTCAGCATCCTCGGTGGTTCATCGTGGGCAGCATGAATGAGTCTCTCCTTCCTTTTTTCGGGGTGTCTTGGCACGAGCGGCTCCCTAAACCAACAGCGGAATCCTTCAGATGATGAACCCGATGTCACGATGTCCTCAGATCTCAAAAGTGTTGTGTGCATTCATAGTGTTAGACAGCAGCAGTTGCATACTTTTTGGTGGTGGATCAATATTCTCATCCCAAATGATTTGGAAGGGAGATTCCAACAAGTCCACTGAGTGTTCACCAGAAAGAGCAGTGATGGAAAAAGCAGAGAGCTTGGTTCTCTTTTTATAGTAACTTTCTTGTGTGGAGGTTAGCAGTCTTTACAGCCAAGGGAACCAACAGACACAGAACAAACCACAGAATCCGGCCCCTGAGAGTAAGGGAGTGATGATGCCATGTTTCATCTATTTAAAGCCTTTGCACGCCGAGCACGAATTCTTGTGCGAAGACCATGCAGGCGGAACTTTCCAAGAATTGACTTCATGTATTCTTATGAGCTGATGCTTGCACTCTGCTGTGAAACTTTCACGCACTACACTGTTGCCCCTCCACTGGCTTTGTTTAGGTTTCAATTTATGAGACTGAAGACATTTTTCTCACTTTCAAATTGATTGAATGAGCTTTTCACACAAGAATGAAAACAGCTGCATTAAACTGTTATCCCCAGACAACAATCACTAAGACAACTTCTTCCTCTGTATGTAAAATCAAGAAGAAAGAGGAACCAAGGCATTCTTTCCTCTATCAAAAAAATTGAAATGCCTTTATTATTACAGTGGCATACCAACAAGGAAATCTGAAGACTCTGATGGAAGCACTCAGCTGAAATGCACAAGTGTGGCTAATGTGTTTTTTCCTTGTTGGTATGCCAACCTAATAAAGGCATTTTGCATTTTTTGAAGACATGAAGTGACGGGGGGAAGCATTTCTGCCCCTCCCCCCACCCTGTCCATCACATCACTCACAGCCTCCAGCATCCCCACCCCCCACCGAACTCCATCTTAGACAACACCTCCCACCCCCCTGGGACTGCACAGTGCTTCTTGCTGCAGTGTCTGCATCATCCATACAAACCGTCTACTGTATGTAGTGTACGTCTGTTCAATTTCTGCATGAGTTGGCACATACTGTATATCTGGATGCCTCTTCTCCATCCTCTACCTCCATCCAAGCCTAAGGTGTCTACGTATTTAAATGCTAATGTGAATTTGATGCACATTTTTCCACAGCCAGTATACTGTATATGCTGTCATTTCACATTTTTTATTCTCAGTTAGTTGTACTGCTACTACCGCTGCTGTTATTTTGCAAACCCTTTAAATGCTGTAATCAACACTCTCTCCCATTGTTCTAGTGTTGAAATTGTCAGTTGTGTAAATTCATTAAATCCCCATTGGCTCTATTCTACTTTTGTTTGATGTATCCAGTTACGGCAGTATTTGCCGCAGCAGCAGCCCAGTTTCCCCCGAGGGATAATCAAACTTTCATCCTATCTTATCTTAATCTGCGTTTTGCGAGGGAAAGAGCAATCTGATTTCAATGAGGATGACACGCATGCTGCCATCTGTAAAATGGACCTTTGTGTCTGTGAACTTCAGATTTTGTCTTTGAAGCTTGAATCATACAGATGGATTTTTTTTTTCACCATCACAAAGATGCATCTGGGCAACAAAAGTGAAGTGTTTTACTGCAGTTTCTCTAATGGTGATGGTGATCCAATATGCTGAGTCAGCTTGCTCCATCCCCACTAACTGAGACGCTGTAGCAAAGAGCTTTGCAGCTAGTTAAATAACATTAGTTAGAAATTGAAAAGCATATTCTTATTTATATAGAAGCTACATCTGTGATTGTGTTTTCTGCCAATTCCACCCTGTTAGTACATAGTTTTCTTGCTTGTGTATTACATCCCAACCCTCATACGTTGTAGTCTAGCCTCCTTGTCTTTGACTGTGGAGGACATCTTACTTCAAGAGACACTCTGACTTTATGTAATGGCACTTAATGCCCTGTACATGCCCACTCATAGCATATTCTTATGCATTAATGATTTGCAAGCTCATATTCTCTCCCTATGGAGCAGCTTTTGATATTTAAAAAAAATAATATTCATCCACAGCATCAAGGTGAGTGTTTAAAAAGGTGGGTACGTAAAAAAATGAAAAAAAATAAGTAAAAGAATCCCTCAGAATGTCAGCTTAGAGCCCCTGACTCTTCAGGCCTTCAAAATAAAAGCGGCAACAAAATGACATCCGCATAGGGTTAGAGTTAGTGTATGGAAACCTCCTGTATTCGAAACCTCCATGCTTGTTTGTGTCTCTCTCTCCGCCGACAGAACAGAGGGCTTCAGGTGGACTGAACTCGCGCATATGCATCGACATAAACGGTGATATGATATAATTGTATAGATTCTACTTTAGCTTCAGCTTACATGCATGATATTGGTCAGCCTGCTTACTGTGTGGGAGAAACGGGCTCCTGATGTCAGCGGTGAAACTAGATGGCGGAGAAAACGAAACTTAAATTTCTGGCTCTGTGATACTATGATGTGCCATGTGCCACGGCCGACCAATGGTGTAACTTGATCAGTCAGTCAGTCAGTCAGTCAGTCAGTGAGTGACAGACATTCGCGTTTGTAGGGCTGGCCCCGCTGTTGCGGTCCAGCCAAAAACACTAAACAAAATGGTATCTGAAATAAAATACAAGCACTGACCACACAGATGTCCAAAACCACGTCAAAACTAGTCCTCCCCAGGTTTGATCTATAAGCAGCAACTTAGACTGATCATTTGACTTTTTCACCGATTATTTGACGGCCTTTTGTCCATCTTGATTTGCATAACAGACGACTGCATGTCCCTTTTTGAGAATGTTTCCTCAATGTGAGAGGGAAGCTCTGGTTCATCTCTCATCTGCATTTCTGCATTTTAAAGGTGCTATGTGCAAAGATTGTCAGCCTCTACCGGCCTCTACACTGCATTTTATATTGTGTGCCACCGGGTCAGATTTTGCGTAAAAATCTGCTGGATCGCTTTACGGCACAAGACAGGAAGAGAGCGCTGTTCTTCCAGTGCAAACGGAGCTAAAGCTTTCAGAGTTTCTCACAGTGGCAGATGGTGGAAGCAGTGATATAAAAGGCTGATATAAAAATCCCTTCCAACATGTTTATCCTCTTTAGTAAAGACAAAGAGGAAACAAATGCACACCGAGCGATGCCAGGAAGGGGGGCCAAACATCCTCTTTTGAGATTCTGAGAAACACTAGCACCAACAATACCACTGGCATGAGATACAGGCTTGACCATGGTCTCATTTGTTTACAGTAATTATACCAAGGTGTCAGAATTCATTAGACATAGATATATTGATGTTTACACACAGCATATTTTAAGTGGCTATAGATGTAGGCCTACCTCAGGAAAGCCTCTAAGAGTGTTTGTACTGTCACCACTCCTGCTGATATCTCAGAGGAGGATCCAGGCCGGTAGTCCTGGTCACTGTATGAGCGAATCCCCTTCAGTGCATACACACTCCAGCTGGGATCAGCCCTCCATGGCCATATCTGTCCTGGAGCCTGCTATTCAGCGACGTGATGGAGCAGCACCAACATCTCATCTGAATGGGTTCTGTTGCCATGACACCAGAGCTTCGCCTCGCTCACATGGCAGATGTTTACCCTTTTTTTTTTTTTTTTTACTAATTTTTCTTTTCTTCCCCCCCCCTTCACCTTTCTTCTAGGGGCTGTAATGCATCAGTCGTGCACCCTGTAACACTTGTCGGATCACTATGTGCTGGGTTGGAATACACAGCACACCCACTTCACCCACCGCAACCTCCTTTTACAGCAAGAGCTCGGCATCCTTGCACCCATTGGCTGTCCCTGAGATAATTGGTGTAGAACATCTTGTTATTGCCCTCCTTTGGTGCAACGCTCTCGGTTTGCGAAGACTTTCCATGTGGGAAAAAAAATATGATGTTCTCTGGCTTTGTCTGTGCTCAACCTTGGCTGTGTCATGTGACTCGTTTCAATCCTCTGCGGTTGTCATGCCAACAGTATATCTAAGGCAGTCGTGCTAGTTCAATGGAGAGCCGGGATGCTCGCACTTCACAGACACGCAGATATGCACACTGGCCAGAGTGAAAGGTGGTTTGGCTGTCGCACCCCTAAAGAACCTTTCATTTTTGTCTGTAAAAGTATTCACTTATATACATTTACATTAAATCTTCATTGTTTTATTATCTGGAGTAACCCAGTAGGCCTGCAGCTTCCAGTATAGTAATTCCTCCTTCTCTTGTTTCTCCTCTATTCCTCCTTGAACTGGTCGCCCTATAAACAATTCCATTAGGAAGTGATGGGTGTCAACATTTCTCCCAAATTATAATCCACTTTATAGTTTGCAGTCTTGCAGTACACTGGTTCTTTAGGCTGTCCATTGTGCAATGTCATCTTTGATATGAAGCAGAACATTATTTTGATACATACTACTGTAGGGATGGGATGATATATCGAAATTCAATATATCGCAATAGAAAAATGTGACAATTTCACAAGCTCTCCATCCAAATTATATTATTTGCACTTTGACTCCTCAAATTTGAGCGTCTTACAGACAAATCTATACCAAACAGCTCTTATTCAGTAAATTAATGCTGTTTGTCTTGCAGACATTTTGACCTAGCATATCTTGGAGACAACTCGTCATGAGCAATGGCTGAGTCCTGCTGTTGTGGGGACTGCCCATTGTTCCGACGGCCCATTATTCCGAAACCCCAATAGTCCGAAAAATGTCCACCCATTGGACCGAAAGCCCATTTGAGGCATGGGGTCACTGAGGTTAGGGTTAGAGCAAGCTTACGGTCAAGGCTGTCAGAAGCCACGGTTGTGGATGGAGCCAGGCATGGAGTTTTCGGACTATTGGGGTTTCGGAATAATGGACCGTCGGAACAATGGCATGGCACCACTGTTGTAGCCTTTACTGTCTAAGATAAACAGGATCTCTACTAACTACTAATTATCCCTCTTTGTTGATTGTTTACTTTTTAAAGGAGTAAGGTACTGTTTCCTTTGAATGCTTTTTACTTTTGTTTGCCTTTGTGTGAGACTTTAATGTCTTTGATTTTGAAAGTTTTATCAAAGACAGAATAAGAGAAGAAAAGAAAATATGTTTTGCCATCCCATAATCTTTTACTCTGTTACAGTCCAGCAGCAAAGCTAGTTACAGAGCTAATACAATTTCATATCAGCAAAAATGATTGTATTTAACATTACGGTCATCATTATCCCTTTCTAAACATTAGCTGCAGCTTCAGATTATTTGGTCACTGTTTCATTCAGATGCGTTTTTGTTTGGTTTGCCCTTAAATGGCATGACCCAAGATGTTTCTCTTGGGTAATTTACCACCAACTGCAACGGCACAATACACAGATTACACTGATGACACCTCCGAGAACACTGGGTGCCCAGATCCAAAAAGTGTCAAAAAAAAAAAAAAAAAATTATGGTTTCGCACTACGACAAAGATCCCAAGCTGCTTCAGGATGTTTTGAAGAACTTGTAGCATTCCTCTGGGGTGAAATGTGTCGCTTTATTTGCCATTGTGTTGTGTATCCATTTAATGTACTACATCAATACTTCAATGTAACGCCATATCAGATGACTTTATCACAATTCTGATCCATATACATGGAACTGACTCTGGATCTGATGTATTTAATGTATTTTGTGTACGTACAGATAGAAAAGCTGTCAAAGTCTTTAGAATGTATTGATTTAGCATTGATGGTTATAGACCCATTCATTACCAGAGTATTCTCTCTCCACTTTCTGTCTGGTAATGGTCAAAAGGCAAATTCAAGTTCATTTTTACTTTATTTTGTTAGTTGGAGAGGCAGTTTCTGTATTTTTTTCATTAACTTTCAGTCTTTAGGTTTAGTTTTAGTTATCTATAATAACCTTACACACTCCGTTGAGGGCTTTTCAACTCATGGAAAGCATCCACATCAGTCCACTGCCTCCTGCTTTTTAACACTGTGAGAGCTAATGGTCCGCTGCGAACAGGATGCAGTTTGGATGTGTGGAGTGGGACGAGCAGACGGATGGCTATCTTCCAATGCAATGAAAAAACAATCCCATAACGTATCACCGGGAGAGCGAGGAATTCTGATATTGCTCCAGTTTGTTATTAGGATTTTAGGATGTACATCAGTGTTTACCTGCATATGATAGAGTGGAAGCTCAAGAGAACAAATATGATTGCGGTGCAGTAGGTGTGACGCTTTATTTCGAATTTGATTGGGTTTTGTTGTCCGTGCGACTGTTGATATTCAGTTTTCTGCGCAGCGTGTTCGACCGCATTAGTCATTTTGACTTATGATTCATAAAAAGTGCATGAGGAAGATTGCAAAGGCAGTTTCATCAGTCCACATGCACCAGGGGTGAGGGGTGGTGTTCATCCATCTGAGAAATCCTCACTTTATTGCATTCCATATGAGTTTAGCAGGGACCGGGCGATAAACAAACGCTGATTTGCACTTTTCCTGCTTGCGGTGCGTCGCGTCTCATATTTCACTACCAACCCACCTGTCTTCCCAGATCCATTTGAGTTATCGCATTACAACGGATGAAACAACATATATTTCCCGACATATACGGTATATTCCTCGCTGCTGAAGTTTGACTATAAGCTACAGTCATGTCAGGAAGGAAAGAGTGGGGGCTACAGAGTCTCCGCTGGTGGCTCCTGCCTTCCGGGACGTGGCAGCCAACCACATGTCACTGGCAGATTGTCATGTCTTTACTGCAGAATCTGTCATTGGCAAGTTGTCAAATCTCTCAAGTGAAGTTTCAGCTGATCCTTAGCCAAGTTATTTTTGAAAAGTGACATTATATCGGACTTATATCATCATGTAAACGTTTAGGTACATTCACATAGATTCATAGAAGTTGATCAATACCAATGACTCAACGATATCTTCGACAGATGGTGTTGAACTTCTCAAAAGTAAGTGAGGGGGCGGGGGGGCGAGGCTGCGCCGGAGATTTGTGTAGGAGGTTCTGTCAAATGTTGTGGCAATTCCTCCTGGTTGCCAATAGAGGTCCTAGATTACTTAATGCCCCTTTAAGAAACCTTCTAAAGACTCTAAGTACTGTTAAATACATCGATCTGTCTGTCCCTGTTTTAAAAGCACAGCCAATCTGCTTCTACGCAAAAAAATGTCTTCATATCCATAACATCAGATCACTAAAAACACACAAGCCCAGTAGTTGGGTGACAGTGTTTCAATGCGGGGCACCGCACTGCAATTACAAGGACTAACGATGGAAACGTCTATCTACCAATTATTTGATACTGAATGTCTTTGTTCACAAATTCAATAGATGCAGATGCGACACACAGACAAATGACTCCAAACAACTGTTTTGGAACTAATCTAATTATTTAACATGACTGCTTCATTTGTTGAATTGGATTAAATTGCCATTATTAATTCTGATAGCAAGCAAAAGTTTTTTAGGATTTGAGCAAACTGTAATTTGTCCTGAACTGACGGTGCAGCTGGAGCCATATGACATCAACACAAACTTTAGCTGGACCGCGTCTATTTATGGACACACCCGGCACCGGCTCATTCGTCTCTATAGTTTTCAGCGTTTCACACGTAATTATGAGCGAGTGCGGCAGATGAAAAATGAGCACTGAGCTTGTTTTACTGCTTACCGGCAAAACACAAACGCATCAGCTTATATGTGGCCTAGTTTCAAAATCGGGGTTGGAATCTGACTCATGCTGGTGCCATGTGATAACCTTAATTACTGCTTTAGCCTATTTTTTTCAACGTGAAGTTTCTATAGGAGTGCAGCAGTTTTAAGATTCACATGAGGGGAATACCGGCGGGAAACGAGGCTTGGGTTTATGCGAGAACAGATTTTGTTTATTCAGCTTTAGTTGGCCCCTGATATCGAGGAGGCAGTCGCTGATGCATATGGATGATGAATAGTGAAGTATCTGTGAAACTCTGACTTGGCTCCTATAAACCGAGGAACTGGGACGACCTGGGGGAAAGAGATCGGACATTAGGCCGGTGCTAAATGCATTATGGGTCCTGAGTGAACTCCCATCTGTCTCCCGTCCCGCATCATCGTAATGTGAACCCTACTGGACCAGTAAGCACTTAGCACTTTGTGGCCTTACCTGTTTCCCTTCTGCACCTCCTGCACAGTATGATGTCTTGCTGGTGTTACGTCTTGTATATGTTGACTATGTGTTTATGAATTAATTTTGAGACCTTATGGAGGCAATATTCCATTTATGCATTTGAATATGCACAAATGGCAATAATTATGCTGAACAGACCTAAACTGAGGAGTCTGACATTTAACACTGAATACCAATTATTCCGCCAAATTACAGCAGGTATGGAGATGAGATAAGACTTCCTTCCTCTTATTGCAATTTTTTCCGAAGCTCAACTGTGGACTGAATGTGAGTCATCAGAGGACAAAATGTTATGTTCCACCACGCAGATGGCCATGAGCTTTGCTTGAACCATCACTCACTGCTCAGTCACAGGTTAGCATGCCAACCAAGTCAGAGACTTGTCACAGTACACCAGTCAGTTTTGGCAAGCTATCCCGCTGCATAAAGTCTAATTGTACCATGTGTTGGATATCGCAAAAAGTCTGGGATGAGCATAATAAGCTGTAGGCCGTGTAGTTGATGAGACTCCAACTATATTTGGATGTTTTTGCTGGATTGCTCAGTTCTTGCTCTTGCCGAAGAAAACGCATTGGACTGATGCTTTTATCTGCACCACATTATGAATGGTTATGACAGCAAGGTTGATTTCTATTCTATTTATAGGTTTTGCACGTCTAAACAAACACAAAAGATAATTTATTACTGAGCATTAACTTTGCACACAAAGGATTGTGGGTATCCAGGTTGCAGAGGCATCAGTCTCACATAGACATGATGCCATTTGTCTATCAAAAGGATGTGACTGGTTACTCAATGCATTCTGCACAACTAAACATAGACGCAAGAGAACACTGTACATTCCAACATGCTGTCACACAAAGATTATAAATCAATACAAAGGGAAAAATCCACCCTAAAACACTTGAACAGTAGATGACGGGGCTTGTAGACAACATGATGCCACATTGAGACGTTTTCAAGTGGAGCTAGAGTTTGAGAGCAGAAAATGTTTCAGCTATTAAAACCATAAACGTCAGGTTTTGGTGTCAGCCCCTCAGAATCAAAGAGCTTCTTCCTAGATTCCCATTTTTGCACCACAATCATACGAGGAGAAATCCATCATAGAAGAGGCAGAGAGACCAGTTTCTCCACTGACAGAAGCCTCAACAGACCAGAATGCAATGCAGCCGCAAGACATGTTGTGTTATGAGTAAGGGGCGGGGCCACAATCATAGACACGCCCCATTCACAAACTAGCTATATTTAATGCTCATACATCCACCTTTTATTGAAAGCAAGAAGTTCGCACTCATTCTCTGGGCATTCTGGGAAACATAGGAAGTCAGTAACTGAAGAAGTAGATGAGGCAGGTTTAGGGAAAGTGGGTACACCAGAAAAAAACAAACTTCTGGAATACATTGGATATCACAGACTGATATCTAACAGTGTACGAGTATCAAAAGCTGGATTTTCCTTTTATGGGTTAAAGACACTCACCAAAGACTGAAACATCACTACTTCACATCCCTGCACTATCTGAGAAAATCAGAGCCTGGAAAGCGAGCCAGTGTCGCTGTGCTCACTCACTCACTAAAGGCACAAATTGCCTTTAATGTTTCCTAGAACAAGGCATTTATCCCCCAATTACTCTGGTGGAGCTAATCACCGGTCAGCAGTGGAGGTAAAGGACTTCCATACTGGCAGCTCTCATGTTTGGATCAGTGTGTGTAACTCAGCTTCCTCTGGAGCTTCTCCAGTTGGTCGCTGCTATAAATAAGGTGTTCTTTGTCAATTTACCTGAATTGATAAAGATTAATGACAAACGGCTTGGCAAGCATATTACCTATAATTGGTGCTTACACTGTCAATCTGCCAGCAGTCAAATTTGCAGCCATTTGATTTATGCACAAAATGAAAAGGTAATACATGGCCAGAACCAGAACAAGTCCACAACTCTCTTTTATATTTCAGACATCTCTTCCATCGTTAGCATGCCGTCTGCTGCCAGCACACTCTTCATTTCAGAGCTACTGGAGAGTAGAACATTATGTTCATCTCTGACAGAGCCATGGCTGGGCAATATTAATAATTGCACCTGTGATGATGATAGAGCCATAGCCTCATTTCAGCGTTTAAGTGGCATGAGGTTTTCATGTCCTGCCCGCTGAGGACGTCCACGGCCACAAATGTGTCTTTGATGCAAAAGCCATTTCTGCCTCTGTTCTGGTGCGCTCTCCAGCCCTGCCTCCGTATAGCCGCACCACTGACTCTGCCATTGTGTGAGACGTTGTGGATATTGCCAAATGAATGAGACCATTCATAATCAGCGAATTGAATTGGTTTTAAATTAAGGCCGAGCAAAGGCCAGAACTTTGTTATTGTGATTCATAACAGGATTTGACTTGTTAATTTTGTCTGGTGTGGAACCTGATTGAATCTGCTGATAACTAGCTGGTTTAGCCCGAGGATAAGGAACATCAGAGTGCAAGTGAAGGGTAGATAGGAAGGTATGGTGAATCACCTTGTGTTGTCACATTACCAGTCAGCCCTTCACTGAGTTATACCTTTAAATGTATAACTGTGAGCCTACTCCACAGCATCGGGCCCCACAAGTCAATTAAATCCCTAAGAATGTACATTTTAATCCCCTGCCTTCCAAGCTTAACACGAACACAAACAGTTTAAAGTAGACACATTATGAAAATCCACCTGTAGAGTAGAGTTTATTTCTTTCTTTGTGCTTGGATCAATTAACATCAGGAAACTAGACAGCCTGACAGACAGAAAGTGAAAACAGTTATTAAGGGAAAGAAGGCATTGTGGGAATAATTGGGTTCAACCTCTCCAGCCCAGCAGCATTAAAATGAGTCCGCTGGTTCTTTGGGATTCTCTGAGATTCTCAGTTCTGCAGCATGGCAGGTTAATTATTTACAAAAGAATTAGACTTGCGCCGACCATCACGAGTCTGCAACCCCGACCTGCCCTTGATGACTTTATGCCAAATGCAAGCTAATAAATCATGCAGAGAGAAAAACAAAGATACCCTTAACCCCTTGGCCAGTTGTGATTTGAATAGTCTATTGTAGTGCATTTTACAATTATCTTATGAATTGGGGGAATAAGACGGTTATTCTAATGCTTTCTGAGTCTAGGTTTTAGTCTGTCCTTTGTCCGAACAGCCCGTCTGGTTTGGAGCGCTTTGGGAATTAAAATCAGATCCTTTTTTTTATACCGCTGCGGTCTCCCTTGTTCTTATGGATCGCAGTTGACAGCTTCATGGGTTGGGCACATAAAGCTATGGGAACACGTGACAAGGGCTTGTAGGAGCGACGCCTCATAAGTATGAACAGAGAGAGAGAGGGAGAGACTGGAGACAGTGGAGCCAGCAGCCGGCAGCATCCTGTATCCACAAACCAGGAGCGCGCACCAAGAGCGACAAGTCACTTTATATAGAAACTTCCAAAACATATCAAATACATTTAAAAAAAAAAACAACAACATTCAAAACATGACTTCATTCTACTGCTAAATAATACACCCATGCCATTTGTCTCTCTTTCATGTAAGATTTTTGGTTTGATGTTGCGCGTCTGACTTGGATTAACGCGCGGTGGAAAAGGGGAGATTCTGCGCACTTGGAAAATTATGTAAGGTAAATGAAACCCTTTTTTCTCTTTAACACGTTTCAGTTAGGCTTCTAACAATGCTTCTCCTTTGTATTACTACTTTGCATGTTTCATCTGATTTGGACATAGGCAGCTGTGCAAGTATGTAATATAATTCGTTAAAAAAAACAACTTGTTTTCAGGAATTCACTTATGAAATTTGTTATTTTTAATGTGTGGATTCATGAATGAATTTGTTCTACTTGCGCCGAAATGACAGTCAGTACGTCTACAGCATTGCATAACTCATTAGGCTACATAATATCAGATCTAAATAATTAAATTTTGCACAGATCTAAATTATGTAATAATAATTTGTGATATTCCATTGTCATAATTGACTTTATTGTTTTAATAGGTATATCTCTAAACGGAGCATGTGTGAATATTTTGTTTTAAACAGAGGTTAGCAGCAATACTATTCCTTCCTGCAATTGTCAGGCAGGAATTGTATTGCATTGCATGCCTGTCCTTTATCAACTGTTTCTAGATCTGTTTGAACAAAAAAATGCTGTTTCAATTTGGAGGTCTATTTACCTATATTTTTTCAAGCTGGTGTTCCTTGTAGCTACATGTTGATATATGTAGGTTTCTTCTTCTTGAAAAGTTATCGCAGAGTAGTGAATGATCTTCTGTGAGATCTGAAGTGCTGAAAACAACAGCCAGATGATGAGGCTTCTCGCCCAGCCCTCTATAAAATGTCATATCTATGTATGAAAATCACTCAGATCTTGAAATTTATATAAAAAATGATAGAAATGCGTATTTTGAAATATTTGCTATGTAATGTCTGTATGGTATGAAGGTCATTTCCAGTTCATGTCATGGATATTTATGTATCAAAGGTGTATAGACTCAAATATTGCACTGCTGCAGCCGTACTAGAAAACGCTCTCTTGTAGTATTCTCACGATTCTCTTTTTCAATATTATGGTCAGGTTAAAAAAAGCCTGTCTGAAATGTCTTTCATCAATTTGTAGGTTGTCCAGGCATCATCTTAGACTGCAGTATTACCCTCAGACACAGCCATGAAATCTGTGCTGGATGATGTGGCGGACACCACCTTCCGGACTATTACCTCTGGTTTACAGTATCTGGGCTCCAACGACGCTAACTATGACGACCCCACCGGTGATGTAGACTTCACTAAGGGCACTTTCTCCCTCCAGAAGCCCTTGTCTGCCTTCCGCAGCAACGCTTTCCCAGACAAAGTGCCTGCAGATGAGGAGCTGATCCTCAAAGGCATCCCCTTCTACCCCACCAATGCCACAGACCTGTTCGGCAACAGGAGCGCTTTTGGAGATGAGGATAACAGTATCCAGTGTGGGGAGAACTTCATGGACATGGAGTGCTTCATGATCCTGACTCCCAGCCAGCAGCTGGCTGTGGCTGTGATGTCACTCACTCTGGGCACCTTCACGGTGCTGGAGAACCTGGTGGTGCTCTGCGTCATCCTGCAGTCTCGCACCCTTCGCTGCCGGCCGTCCTACCACTTCATAGGCAGTCTGGCTGTGGCTGACCTGCTGGGCAGCGTCATCTTTGTCTACAGCTTTCTGGACTTCCATGTTTTCCACAGGAAGGACAGCCCCAACATTTTCCTCTTCAAGCTGGGCGGAGTCACCGCCTCGTTCACCGCTTCTGTGGGGAGCCTTTTCCTGACCGCTATCGACCGCTACATCTCCATACACCGGCCTCTGGCCTACAGGCGCATCGTGACGCGGACCAAGGCCGTCATCGCCTTTTGCATGATGTGGACCATCTCCATCGTCATCGCAGTGCTACCTCTGCTGGGTTGGAACTGCAAACGTCTCAACTCCGTCTGCTCAGACTTATTCCCTCTGATCGATAAGAACTACCTAATGTTCTGGATCGGGGTGACCAGTGTGCTGGTTATTTTCATTATCTACGCCTACATGTACATCCTGTGGAAGGCGCACCACCACGCCGTGCGTATGCTGAGCCGCACCTCCCAGAAGAGCCTCGTGGTGTACTCGGCGGACGGGAGTAAGGTGCAGACCACCCGGCCCGAGCAGGCGCGCATGGACATCCGACTGGCCAAGACCCTGGTGCTCATCCTGGTGGTTCTGGTCATCTGCTGGGGCCCGGTGCTCGCCATCATGGTCTACGACCTCTTCTGGAGCATGGACGATGACATCAAGACAGTATTTGCGTTCTGCTGCATGCTCTGCCTGCTCAACTCCACCGTCAACCCGATCATCTACGCCTTGAGGAGCAAGGACCTGCGGCACGCCTTCCTCAGCTCCTGCCATGCCTGCAGGGGCAGCGCCCAGCAGCTGGACAATAGCCTGGAGTCAGACTGCCAGAACAGACACATCGCTGCCAATAGGGCTGCAGAGAGTTGTGTGAAGACCACTGTGAAAATAGCCAAAGTGACAATGTCTGTATCAACTGAAACTTCTGCAGAAGCTGTCTAATTGGTTGTCATGGGGGCAACTGTGTAAATGTCACCTTCTTCAAACAATGCCATTAAACACAAAAAAGCAGAACTAAGGTTTACCAGAGAGAAATTCCTCTCCTGAAAGTACTGATTTACATCCTTATATAGACGCTTCAGTGGTTAACTACTGCATTATTTTAAGTTAGTGTACTAGTATATAGTGTGCCAAAGTGCCAAATGGTAATGAAAGGTCATAGGAAGGACTCACAATATGAAAGGATTATCAAAGACTATCATAAGTCTGTTGTTTACCATAGACTTCATGATATCCAATTAGTGAAGGCATATTATATTTTTGTACTGTGAATTCAGGTTTTGAAACAATATATCTTCATTTATGGGATAAGGGGCTACTGACATTTTTAATTAGAGATGTTTTACTATGTCATTTAGACGTCAACATGTGTCTCACACCATCATTTTCGCAAATCCTTGCGCCTTGACTCTCTATAGGCTTCATGTATATGTTGCGTATAAACAACATTTCCATAAGCAAGTGAAAGAAAAGTTGAATTAACTTTGGTAGTTTATTTCCCAAATTGGCATTAATCATGTCATCTTTGTATTCCTTTCACTTTTCATCGAATACAGAATTAGCAGATGACACTTGATGAGTGTTAAATGTGTAAAGAGAATTTGGGAAATGTGAAGTGATTCACACTGCTGGTCAAGGGGGGGGAAAAAATGAGAATATTGCTTGATTGTGAGAATCACCATTGCAAATAAACAATATACTTTCATCTCTACCTGAAGTATAATGAGATGGAGGTAAAAAAAAAAAAAAGATTCACAATATCTGGCAAATAAAGCTGAAATCTGAAATGGCATTTTCTGTGGCAGAGTGACAACTGTCCCTGTTGTCCATTTCTTTACTCGCTAGCTGTTAGACATTTATAGTAATGCGTCTTTGTTCAAATGTATACCTAGCAACTCTACAGTGTTTCTTGTAAAATAAAGTGTTCAAATTGAACCGCTCAGCTTCAGCCAACACAACAGGCTTTTGGCCAAAGCTTGAACACATTGATTAAAGCCGAATTTGGATGCAGTGTGCTGGTCACTACTGTAACAAACTGAAGCGGTTTATGAACCTGGTTTAAATATAGCTGCTTTCATCAAATGTATGGATTTTACTGGATTCAGCCTTGTATGTTTGTGATACCTTGTGACTTGCTGAAATATTTCCAACCTCAAACCTTTGATCATTGCAGTGAGTTGTTTTAGTGCTATGTTGAGGGGGATCATTTGGGAACATAAAATCAACCCATGCACAGGCCTAGTGAAGTACTTTTGGCGTAACTCTAAATAAAAGTATGTCTGCTGTGAATTTTACTTATCTAAAGAAAGAAACAAAGGTCTTTTCACTGGCTGGTAAGTTGAATGGGAGTTTCCGTGTGTGCATTGTATGGAGAATTGACGACCTTTCAAAAGAATTGGACAATATGTAATTTTCTAATAGATTATGTAGTACTTTTAATCTAGAAATCTCACAACACAATTGTTCTGTAAGACATTTATCTTGATGTAAAGCTATCCAGACAGCTGTTTATCAGTATGCTTTGCTGCCTCTTGTATTATTGAGTATTGGAGATCAAAATGTCAACTGTCAAGTGGCTTCTGTACGGTGGTGGCATAATGAGGAATCTATGACTTAAACAATAATCGGTCGTGTGTTTTTAGTATTGCTGTTTTCAAACTTTTGAATAAAGACACGGCTGGTTGTCATCTTGTCTGCAGTTATTTGATGATGCACTGTGTTGAGGAAGTGATGATGAGTAACAGGAGCCCACAGCACATTTAGGTTAATACATCCGACAGTCAGGCCGAGCCAGACCAATTACTGACAGAGCGAGAGGAATAAAGGAAGCCAAGCCCTGAGTTGAAGTGACTCCAAAGGCCTTCAGCGATGTGTTAGCGCCCCCATGTGGAAAATCTATCAACAATTTTCAATAGCATCAGCCTTTCTGAGGAAGGAGGGCCTTTCTACACAATGTTTGGTTAGTATCAACATGGTCACTTCTTGTCACCTTTGCCTTTTAGGGCAAAATGCACGGAATCCCCTACCAGATTATCCCATGACAGCAGTGTCCGCTGTGTTTGCTGCCATCTCTAGGCTTATAGGCCCACTGCTACATCTGTTCACACAGATGTCAACAAGATTATACTTTTATCACTGTGTGACTACATTTTCCACCAAATGTTACACCCCAATCTATGAAGAGTCAGTAGGCGGGTTTACCCTTCCATGTGTAAAAGGCTGGGTCTTAAAATAAACAATAAGCAATACCTAAATACATATACAGGGTGCAACAGTTTCCTGTGGTCTAGCACTTTCAGTTAGGGCAAGTAGCAGCATCCTATAGTAACAGGGTTTTTGGGAAATGTGGTCCTCCTAATTTTGAGAAACACCAGCACAGACAATACAACAGGCATGAGATTCCCACCAGTCTTGTCCACCATGGCCTCATTTGTTTATGGTCATTGTACTAACATAATATCACAATCAATTTGAGAGTGATATACAGTATTGATGTTTACAAATGCCACATGTAGCACCTTTAGTTCAATATATCACTCAAGCTCACACTTAGCTAAATACTTTACTTGCACTATTATGCTCTTGTCAGTATAGTCAGGTCCTCCAGGAATCTTGACCTTGAGAATGGCCTACTCAGGATTTCCTCTTATCTCAGGTCCACCCATGTTGTTGTGGGTGGCTCAAGCAGGGTGCTATAGAGCCATGCAGAGACTCGTGTTCAGGGTATTCAGAGAAAGCAAGCAAAACAAATCACAAGATAGCACAATGTGAAATCCAACCAACAACAAAGTAAACCAATCCAAATTTGAAACAACAAACAGGAACTGGGACCACTGGCCGATTCCTGTTTTTTTTCCTCAAATATTTCAGGCACACGTTCATCATGAAAGTGTGAGAAGCATGAATACCAAGACATGTGGATGACAAATCTGCATTTAAAGGGAGCTTGGGTCCATTAAGCCACACAGAAAGCATGAACCAGGCATTAAATTAATCAGGGTGGGCGTCTGGTGCCACATCTCGTCAGGGGGCCCAGATTTCCTAGCAGTGCCCTTGTATAGATTAGTTGATGTTTTTCCACACCTTTTTACTAAAATCCAAAGTTATAAATGTTTTATGCTAGCAAGGGCTATGTGATTCCCTTCCATCCCCTATCAACTCAAATCAATGTAAGGTAACACCCAACAATAGAAAACAGTACAATGAAATCGAGGGCTATCAGATGTCATAATGCGCCTCTGGCAGCCATATTGGAGGTCAGAAGCTCTTGGTAACAGCTGATTGCATTTCTAAACTTACCACTTGACCGTCTCAACAGTACACATTAGATATGGCTCAACTGTGCTCTTTTTGGCTGGGGACTGGTCATGTCATCACTGATACATTTAGTACACATAGTAGTTGCAATGCCCAGGTTAGCATCTATCTCTATAAAGATACCTGTCCATCCACAGACTGAATGTACCTAAGCTAACCGACTGACATCAATGGGAAATATTGTATGTTCTCTGATTTTTCTTCTTGTGGGCGGCTAAATGGGGACAAAACACATGTAACCTGATTTTACCCTGTTTAAACACTCATGAGAGAAATCCAATCTCTTGAAATCTCTTGTTAATAAAAGCCTTGAACAGATGAGGTCAGATGCGTGCCTTGAGTCAGACATGAGATCTATTGTGCCTGTGTAAATCCAGCCTATGAGTACAGTCCATGGACAAATGCCTTTCTGCTCAAGAGCCTCTCCTGACATCATAATAGCTCTAAGGCCTCTCCACACTGACGGACGGCAACAGCCTTTATAGATCTCTGGAAGTTTTTGAAGTGAGCAGCAGGGTGAGAGTTTCTGATGTTTTATAGATGCACCAAGTGCTGTTCTTCAAAGTGGAGAGCTTTCAGCCTGCAGACATGAGCCAAATTCACTCTCATTTATATGAAAACCATATGTATTCCTTATGGATCTTCTTTTTCTGACAATCTATTGATTAATGCTCTGGTAGCCTAATTGTTTATTTTTCTTCTTTTAAACAGACAGATAAAATTACTAAGATGTTATTATTCTGTTTTCTTTTTAATGATTTTGGGCCATTTGGATACTAAATATACTTTCATTTTTAATGTCATCCTTTTCTTCTTCCGTTTTATTATTCCATTTTATTTATGTCATCCTGATCATATTTCTTAAATAGCATTCCGAGTTGAGGACATTTTGTCACAGAAATCTTTGATGTTGTCTTTAAAGACTTAGGCTAATAAATCTTCATTGGGATAGTCTTGGGTGGAACTGAAACTTCGCTGTGTTGTTTTTTCTTTCTTTTTTCAAACCAAACACTTTTGAAAAGAGGATGCGTATTGCTTTATGGGAAATGTTGTTTTCAAGCTTGTCAAATGATTGGTGCGATAGGGAAGAAAAACTACAAGTACCAGCACGAGACTGCTTTCTTGCGCGTGCGCAAGATCGATCAACTGAAAAGGAATAAAGGGAAAGCTGATCGACTGAGCCCGAAGGACTACTACACTGAATTAGTAGAGCGAAATCTGTAATCATCTGATTCCATACGATATTTAACCCGAATGATTTGATTCAGTTCACTTCAAGTCGCATTCGGCCATTAAACCTCTACGAGATTGGGTAGCAGAAAGCAACGAGAGACCAGAAAATCGGTATTTGTCTAAAGCCGGAATCGCTGCTGCCCGACCTAGCTAACGTTAGCTAGCATAAGAGCCAGACCGGGGCCCAGGTCAGTGACACCGCCAAAGAAACGACAATTTTAGATTTTTTAGTTTTAGTTTTTTAGTTACCTTCCAACACAATGGCTTGCGGAGCTACTCTGAAAAGGACTATGGACTTTGACCCACTAATGAGCCCGAATTCCCCGAAGAGGAGGAGGTGCGCCCCAATCATGTCTACAGTTGCTTCCAGTTCTTCACCACAAAAATATCTGCGTATGGAGCCCTCGCCGTTCGGAGAGGTCGTGTCGTCCAGACTCACGACAGGTAGGTCGCATTGGCAGCATTTACATAAACCGCCTGTTGAGTGTTTTGAAATCCCAAGAGGATAAACCGGTCTGAGTTTTATGAGCAATGTAACGTTAGCATTGCCCCGATATGCGCCGGTGTTTCTCGTGTGGAGAAAACGTCACGCCAAATATATTCAAAAGTTTGCGAAGTTAATGTCGCCTTGCTTATCGGTAAATATGCACACCTCGTAGAACATGGTGTAAGATTTGTTACGAATCACTTCTAAATTCGGCGTAAGTGTGATTCACTATGCAAAATTTCAACTTTTAGAATTTGTTCACACCGCCTTCCACGGTGTGTTTTGATGGAAGACAATTATTTGATAACACGAAAACAATTTCTAAAAGTTAAAATATTATTGACACAAATGCTGTCTGGTGTATTTGATGCTTGCCAAATTGTAGAGTAACTCGTAGCCATTCATAAAAGGTGTAAAATCATGTTCTACCTACCATGTTTGCCGATGAGCAAGGCAACATTTAAATTGTCAGGTTTGTGAATGGAGTTTGCGGTGACATGGTCTCCATACAGACACAGCCAAAATTGTATGCACTGTGTACAGTTGTCAGTTAAATAACGCAGCAAATGTTTTTTTTTCTCCCCAAACCTGTTTGTGTTTCAGAGCAAATTCTACACAACATCAAACAGGAGTATAAGCGGTTGCAGAAACGAAGGCACCTGGACAGTACTTTCCAGCAGGCAGAAGGCTGCTGTCCTCTGGACCTGCAAAACGCTCACAGTGGATCTGCCCTAGCAGGTAGCTACAGAGAGCTGTTCAAAGAAATGTGACTGTTTCTTTATTTTTAAATGCAGTATCTTGAAAATCGTTCCCCTGTATCGACTAGCACATAGAAAAATGATATGCAGTCATGTGCCATGGAGGGCCAAGAGAATGCAGGTTTTCATTCCAGCCAAACACGACACCAGCTGATTTCACAGATTGGCTCCAGTGCTTAGGGGAATTACGGTATGTGCTCTTTAAGCAGCACAGAGCCTCAAGAGCCCCGCATAAGGGAAATACAGTGTGCGCTCGTCCAGGAAGTAGTGCAGTGATTTTCTAACTGTAGCGGCTAAGTCAACACATGAATAAAATATTTTGCTTAGTGATTCTTCATTACAACAACACTGTGCTACCACAGCACTTAAGTGTAAACGGGTTGTTAAAGTCCACATAGTTTGACTCACTCCAATCACTCATGCCTCCCACCCCTCCACCTCAGCACCTAAAAAGCGCTAGCGTACATTTGTTTTCATTTTGGAACTTTTTTATTACTCAAACCGTTCCAACGTACGTCTGTCAATATGACGGGTGTCCTGCTTTCCTTTCTGCCCAGCTTCACACAGGCTGAGCAAGCTTGTTGTGCTGCTGTAGTAACCCAAGTCGATCTTACACACAGTATTACATTACTATAAGTGTTCCCACACGCTGCTGAAGGCTTCTTTAGTCATTTTGTGAAGGCTTGCTCATTGTCCACAGACCTGCGTACATCAGCCATTTGCAAAACACAAAGGAAAAGTGAGAGAATGAGAAGTGCTGTTTTTTTGTTTGTTTTGTTTGTTTCTTTGTTGTATGTTTGTCTTGGTTGACATTGTTGATAATGACATAATCACGACAGCCCTAGTCACAATGCTGTTGCAGTATATGAAGTCATCTTTAAATACTTGTAATGACCACCCGACATTGTCATTCTCCTTACAGGAACGTCCGCCGGCGCCTCGTCTCCCACCAGAAAAGAGCAGCCGTTATTTTCCCTGAGACAGGTCGGGATGATCTGTGAAAGACTACTGAAAGAGCGAGAGGAAAAAATACGTGAGGAGTATGATGAGATATTGACGGCCAAACTTGCAGGTATGCTTTTTAGTCTTTATAGAAAACAGTTCTCACTGGAGCAGTGAGTACTCTCCACTTTGAGCGCTAATAAATCTTTTTTTTTTCTTCCCACAGAGCAATATGATGCGTTCGTCAAGTTCACCCATGATCAACTAATGCGAAGGTTTGGAGAGCAGCCTGCTAGCTGTGAGTATAATTATTCATTCTCTTCCTAAACAAGCACATTTTTGTGTCCGGTTGATGGCCTCCAGAGAGATTGCATCTCCAACTTTTTGCCTTTTGTAACCAATTGACACCTAGCAATGTCTGTGATCCAGAGAGTCATTTTTTTAATAATGCATTGTAAACTGTAAGGGGGGGGGGGGACATTTCAGGGTTTTACAATGTCATTGTTTGCCAAAGTCTGTATGGAAAAAAATTACAAAGACCGGAAAATAGTAAATACTTTACTAAATAAATCTCAAGTTGCTCATGTGCTTTTATTCATTTTCTAGGTAGCATGAATTTGTTTATAGGAGCATATATTGTTAAAATGTTAGCACTGTTAAACTCTGCATGAGCATCAATGAGAGAAGGTGACTAGTTCAGGACACTTAACTCTTTCATAAAAGGAGAGCTCAGGACTTTTTGAAGCCATTCCTAATGATCACTAATCATGCTCCCTTTCAAAACAAGTATTTATATTACAAAAACTCTGGAAGCATCCTTATAGCATTTGTTGGCAGTGCGCACATCAGTGGAGATTGAAACTGTTTCCTTCCAGCTATTCAGTTAGCAGTAATCCTTTATAGTCCAGTTTGAAAGGATTGTATACTTAAAGACAAACTCTGATGAATGCAAGGCTTGGTGATGAGTAGGACAGGCTTCTAAAATGAGTTGATCTTAAAGTGTTCTCATGCTGTTCTGGTATGTGCCCGTTTCCCCCTCTCCCTCCACAGATGTTTCCTGAGTGTGACCGTGTGATATTGGGAATACCGTTTGCTGCGAGCCGCTCCAGGGACTCAGTGGGTCTAGTTGGACTTTTCTCCTACCTGTGCCATATCGCCTCTATGTGGACACACTGCCTCAGGCATCAGTCAGTGGCATCCACGATTGCTGTTGCAACTAGTGTTAGGAGGGCTTCCTGCTGTCGACGTGTTCAAGGCCCTCTGTGACTCTGCCAGTGGCCTCTTAAACTGCCGTGTCAATATTTATTTGGCTTTGTTCTGATGCCTTTTACGAGGCCAACTGCCACCACACACTTAGCCTTTTTTTTGTCAGATTTGGTTATTTTGTAGAGGTGGTGTTACTTGTATAGCTACTCTACATGTACATTTTGAAAAAGGGATTGGTCACCCATGAGCAGACAAACCAAGGCAGCCTTTAGACTGGACTTCAGGAACAGGCATCTTGGCTTTTTTTCAGCGATGTTTTAAACTGTACTGGCAATTACTGGTATTACATTTGTACACACTGTATTTTTAACTTTTTTTTTTTTTGCTTTTTTGCTTTTGTTCCTTGTACCAAAATTTCTTAATTTTATTTGCTATAGGTGTAATGGGGCTTTGATTCAAGAAAAACTAACGAATAAAGTGTTTACACAAAAATGTCTCCGGTTGCATTCTCATCAGTATTTTCTCTTTGCAATGTTTATTTGAAATGTATGAGAATTTTACAGTAGCAAGTGGTGTAGTGATTTGGGAGACCATGCTTCACCTGGAAGAGCCAAAAACAAACTTATTGGTAAGTTTTGGGAAAGGGTATGCTTTGCAAAGTAAGACACCCAACAACACATTAGGGAGGCTTACATATGAATGCTAAATCCTACATAGCATAAAATAACATCCATGTCGTTATGGGCGCGCGGGGGGGGGGGGGGGGGGGGGGGTGATATTCCACATTTCAGGGTGTCTCAAACTACTGGAAAAGCAAAAAAAATATCTGAACTTTAATCGTTACATATGACACAACTTTCGAATGGGAGATGTTACAAGTGTAACGAACTGTAATGAGTACAGTAGACCTATATTCTGACAGGTCCTGGGTTATTTTCATATATTTACGCTGCGACGCTGTTTATATTTAATTCTAACTCTCACAAGGTCTCAAAAAGTTGAAACTCACTTTCTAACACCCTGTACATCCGCTGCACAATAAGCAATGAATTGAATTAAATTTGCTAATGTAGTGGTGTGTGCGGCGGTGATACGTGTGAACCAGGAGCAAAGGAGCAAATAATCGAACAGACCCATTCAAGTCGGTGACGTTACCAGACGGAGCGCTTTGATTGGACGGCCAGAGAGGAAGCTAAGGAGGAAGTCAAATGCATGGGCTAATGTCAATGTGAACGGATTTATCAAACCACCTTGCAGCATACTGTTTGACTGTATTCATGAAATTTATATTTTGCCTACATCGTGTTTATGCGCCTTTAAGCACATGGCTTGTTTCTTTAGAAGAAGTATTGCAGCGAAGGTAATTAAACAGAAAGCAGATAAAATTGGTTGAGACTGGTCCTAACTGACACTTTGTTGTGTTGGCTAGCGTGAAATGCCCTGACCCTGGAGACATTCAAACAAGTGGGCTGCCAGGAGGTTCTCAAACTGATAGACTGATAGACTATAACCTATTAGCTATTGTAGATAACCGTTAAGCTATTGTAGGTAACCGTTAGCACGCATGGCCGTAAGGAGGCAGCTAGCCCTTATATGAGCTGCAGTCTATTTTGGCTTCTTCATAGCTGTGTTTAACTCTTCCATTTGTGTATTTGTATCTACAGCTGGGTAGGACATTGCAACAGTCTGAAGATGCCCTCATATCAGCTCTCTCAGCAGTTCCAGTTTTTAAGAAACAGTTAAGTGTGTTTGTGTGTGTCACCCACAGTTAAGTATCCACTGAACCAGTCCTCTGTTTGAGTCAGTTGTTCCATTTGGGTTTGACCTCCCACCAGTTTCTCAAAAGGTTCCTCATCTTCTTCTTCTCAGGGAGTCTGCTGACTTCAGACTGTCAGTCAACACACTGCGAACAAAAGGGATTTTACCATCTAATGGAGACCTTCAGCTGCAGACGGAAGCCTTAGCCAATGAGGTTAGATCCATCATTAAAGTAAACACAGTAAAGCAAACACCAGATAAATTGGCATGATCATGTTCTACCATAACACTACTTTGAACTCATCAAGTCTGTATATTCACCGGGAATTAAAATCCTAAAGTTGATGAAAGATCCTTATAGTTCTTAGTTTCTAGTGGCACATCTGTCGATCAGGAGCACTAAATCTACAGTGAACCACAAGTGTAAATACACCCAAGAGGGAAAACGATTGAACTAACCCACCTATGGAGGCAGTTTGTAAAATCCAAATGTAATCCGTATTGGGTGTATTGACATCAGTATTTAAGTGGTGCCTTATCAATAGAGATGTTGACCTTCTTGGTTTAATCCTGAACTCTAAAGGACACGCGTGCTTGTAATATTTGACCCAGTGGAAAGGGCCTTGCATTTCATTCACAATCCACTCGTTTTTTTTATCTGTTTAGTTGAAGCAGGACAGCGTGGTGGAGGAGATATCCGCCGGACGTGGAGTGATCAACTTCAGAGTTCATCGCAAACTTCTTGTAGAGGTTAGTCGGCTTTCTTGCGGTGAAAACAACAGACTCGAAAAGTAGTGACATCTCCTGCTTTTATCACAACCTGTATGCTGCTTTCATGCTGATTATTTCTGTTCTAGAAAATGCTGGAGCCATTTGAAAAGGAGGATAACAGATTTGGGCTAAACAGTGAACTTTTTAATACTGTGAAGAAAGGAACTACATTGGTGGAGTTTAGGTTTGTATTTGAAGTATTTGTGTATCTTGTTTTAAATTACATGCAAGGCCCTACACTTAAAGATGTTCAACAGATTAGAGCTACTGTGTTTTGTGTTGCAGTTCTCCAAATATTGCCAAAAAATTTCATGCTGGACACTTGCGCTCTACAATTATTGGTGAGTTTTTTTTTAATTCAAGTTCATTTATTTACCAACAGAGGGCACAGTATATTATAATTAGATGCTGCTTCCAAGGATTGGGGCCAGTCCTCTTTCAATTCAGGAGGTGGAATTTCTTAAAAACATTTAAAACTGTTAAACCTCCTCCAACTTCCTCCTCCTTTTTTCATCCAATCTATGAAGATATTGAGTTTTTTTTACTTTGATTATGTGAAATGCATTTCCAGTTTACATTTTAAATTGATAGTAAATTCCCCCCAACCCTGCAGCTCTCACTGCACTGAAAATATAAACTCTTTTTCCAGGTAACTTCATTGCTAACCTGAAGCAGTCCCTCGGAAACAATGTTATCCGAATGAACTACCTTGGAGATTGGGGCATGCAGTTTGGTGAGTGAATAATACAAACATGCTGGTGTGCACAATATTCAAGAGCCTCCTCTGGTTTTACGTAAATCTTTATTTTTTTCTTTGAGGAATCTATTTTTGTGACTTTATCTTTCGTCGACTTGGTTTTCAGGTTTGCTGGGAGTCGGCTTTGACCAGTTTGGATGTCAGGAGAAACTGAAACTGAATCCCTTACAGCATTTATTCGATGTGAGTTTGCATAGTTTGGGGAAACAAATTAAGCCGCTGACCCTACCCACAGATTGAGCTATCATATGTATTTAGACCTGTTTGGCAAGTTGACTGTGCGTGGGTGTGCCTGTACAATGCATCTTTATCAGTGTTTATGTCCAAGACAAATTTCCATAGGGACAAATAAAGTAATCTTGATCTTGATCTTGAATTCAAGGCAAGGCAAGTTTATTTATATAGCACATTTAGTACAGAAAGGCAAGTGCTTTACACAAGGTATACAGGATAAGATCAATAAAAAACAAATACAAGAGATAATAAAGTGTATAAGAAGAGAGAATAAATGCATAAAAAGAGAAGATCAAGTTGCATAGGCAGTGCACAATAAAAAAAAGTTTTGAGCCTAGTTTTTAAAGATGGGGCGCTTATGAGTTCTTCTGGGAGTTTGCTCCAGCTCTGCAGCATAATAACTAAACGATGCCTCGCCAGGCTTAGTTTTGACTCTGGGAATAGTTAGCAGATGACCTGAGGGGTCTAGAGTTATGGTAAGAGCAAGTCAGATGTATTTTGGTCCTAAACCATGGAGCGATTTGTAGACCACCAGCAGTATCTTAAAGTCAGTTCTTTGACTAATTGGAAGCCAGTGCAGAGACCTGAGAACTGGTGTAATGTGTTCAACTTTCTTACTTTTAGTTAAAACTCTAGCAGCAGTGTTCTGAATCATCCGTAGCTGTCTGAGAGCTTTTTTGGCTAGACCTGAAAAAAGACAATTACAGTGTGTAACCTACTAGAGATAATGGATGAGCTTTTCTAAGTCTTGTTTGGACATGAATCCTCTAATTCTTGCTATATTTTTAAGATTATAGTAGGCTGATGTTATTAATTTGATGTGGCTATTATAATTTAGACCTGAATCCATAATTACACCGAGGTTTTTAGTGTGCAAGGAGAGAGATTCATGGTGAGCACTAACTTTCAGCCCGTCTTTACAGGCACCAAAGCAAATTACCTCAGTTTTGTCTTTATTTAGTTGGAGGAAATTCAAACACATCCAATCACTGATTTGTTTAATGCACTGAAGCGGTGAATCTATGGCACCATAGTCACTTGGTGAAAGAGCTATGTAAATGTGGGTGTCATCTGCATAATTATGGTAAAACTATTTTGTTATTTTGCATAATTTTGCTTAAAGGGAGCATGAAAAAGATTGAACCTTGGGGAACTCCACACGTAATGTTAATTCACTGCCAGGCAAGTTCCCAACTCACCTACAAGAATTTCCTGTCATAGTTTCAATGGAGAGGTTTTTTCTAGGCTTTTCCACCATATCAAACAACGTAACCTTGGTGAGTTGTGGTGTATAAATTATATGTTTGTGTCTCGCAGGTCTATGTTCAAGTCAACAGGGCAGCAGAGCACAATGAGGAGATCTGGCAGGCTGCCAGAGACTTCTTTAGACAGCTGGAACAGCGTGAAGCCCAGGCCACGTCGCTATGGCAACAGTTCAGGGAGATCACAGTGACGGAGTATCAACAGGTTTACCAGGTACAGCCGACAGACTGTCAGTGTGAGAAATGCTCTGCACACCATGTTTAAAAATTAAGTGAACCCTGAAATCTGATCTTGTGATGGGGGGGGGGGAAAGAAAAACGCATGATTGTTGAATCTGATGTTCATTTTGTAAAATGTCAATCTTTCAGCGGTTAGGTGTCCACTTTGACATTTACTCCGGAGAGTCGTTTCACCAAGAACAAGCCCAGGAGGTGGTACAGCAGCTACAGAGCCGAGGCCTGTTGAAAACCACTGAGTATGTTATGTAACGGCCTTTGATCGGTAACTGAAATGACAAAGACTAAATAAATATCTGTTGAGAGGACAGAGGATCAGCTACATACCACCCAGTTTATTCACAGGGTTCCTACACAGGAACAAATAATATAGAGAAAGATCTGGACAGTTCTGGTCTAAAAAGTATGGAAAAACACAAAAAATCATGAGTGAGTAACACTGGGTGGGAACCCTGTAAATAGTTTACATGGTGTAAAATGAAAAGTCTGGCAGGGTGGGGAGGGAGTTCCCTCAATTCCTTCAACTTAGTGACTTGATTTTATTCAATTCAGTATTATTCAATCTGCAGGACTAGCTCTGCTCTGTCACTGCAGTTGTGATGGATATATGATTGGATTTGATTGGACCGGCCCCACCCCTGGGCTGTCATTTCATGGACACTGATGTGTTGACAGGAAGGGAACTGGTGTTGTGGATCTCTCCCCTGCTGGAGACATGAGCAGCCTCTCTACAGTGCTCCGCAGTGACGGCACCTCTCTCTATATCACCAGGTCAGTAGTAGTAGTAGTAGTAGTAGTATGTCATGTAAAGGTCATGGAAAAGTAATGGAATTTTATTAGTGAAAATCCCAAGAAAGCGTGACTGCGGTCGTCTTCAACACAGACAGGCAGGCAAGGAAGCCACTGGAGGTTCAACTCCAAACTGGAGATGTTCTGATTCTGTTTTATTTATGGCACATCAAGGCCAAGTCATCAGATGAATAATGCATAAGCCAAGAGCTTTTGAGGAAGCGGCAGTAACAGCTTGTTTTGTATTTGTGTATTACAGAGATATTGCTGCAGCCATAGACAGAGAAGAAAGGTACCATTTTGATGAGATGATTTATGTGGTAAGGATACTGGTGTACTCAAAGTCACTGCATTTACCTTTTCAATGATTTAATTGTTTTGCTTTAAAGCCATGATGGAACAGTCGGGGCACCTTCCAGATACACAAAGCACATGCATGCAGAATATAAACTACAATCGTAAAAGAGTTGAAAACTGTACATCATAAGTGCTGATTAGTTAATGGAGTTTTAACTGTAGACATTTATTGTCTACAATTAAAACTCCATTGGTGTTCTAGTTACTAGTGGGCCATCCAGACACTGACAGTGTGCAGCGAACACAACAGTGTTGCTACTAGTCAGTCTTTGACTGTTGGCATTACAAAAAGTTATTCACTCTTACACTTTGCAGACAGCAAAGTAAGCCAAATGTCAAACATCATGGCTAATGATCATGAAGCTCATGATGGGCAAAATAAAAATACAAAATAGATGTTTACGTTTTTGCTGACCCACATCTGAAAATGCATGGTTTGGATGGGAATCTGTTAACGAGGGATGCATGTGAACCCTGTTACCTGTTTTTCCCTTTGATACTCGCCTCTCCATATGTATAAGTGTGAGTGTAGAATTAGTTACCCAAGAACAAAATTCAAGTTTAGTGAGCATCAACTCTTACGTTTGCCTGAATGTGCCATGATGGAAGGAAGTCGTTGCTTCATATTTTATGTCTTTGTGGCTTGAAATGTAAAACTGTCAGTTGACCGTTGAATTCCATGAACCTATTTTCTCACTCAAACCATATTTTTTTACTGTTGCATTTTTTTTTTTTCAAGACAGACAAAAGTCAAGAGAATCACTTCCACCAGTTGTTCCAGATCCTGCTGGCTATGGGACATTCTTGGGCTGAGAGGTAACCCCAACCCTAGAAAGTACCCACACACACACACACACACACACACACACACGAATGTAACCCAAATCAAAACTAGCATCTTTTATTTAGTTACACTTATATGAAAGCAGCGCCCCCCCAAACACCGCCACAGCCATCTCAACTTCACTCTTCATTTCTACTGTCTGAGATGCCTCTAGTCTCATGCGGAGTGTCTCTGCTGCTGCAGGTGCCAGCACGTGTCCTTCGGCCTGGTGCGGGGCATGAAGACCAGGAGCGGCGAGGTGGTGTTCCTGGAGGACGTGCTGGACGAGGCGCGGGCCAGGATGCTGCACAACATGAGCCAGTCAAAGAGTAAAGGCTCTCACACGCTAGGCAGTTATTGGGAATGAGAAATACTGGTTTTGTCATAATTGTCGGCAAAATGAACAGATGGTCCTGAGATTAGCGAGCTTGTATTGGGACAGTTGTACAATGCTCTCTCTCTCTTTAAATGACACCCACAGCCACAAAGGAAATGGACGACCCAGAGGACACGGCAGAGAAAGTGGGAATCAGTGCACTAATAGTTCAAGTGAGTTCATACAAATTTCCTGGTATAATCACCAGGCAGTATGACCTGGTGGGAAAAACATGATTGATATGGTTTCCGTTTGAAAGAGCCCTGTCGTCACGTTGTCCGTTTGCTTCATTCACTGCAGGACTTCAAAGGTCCCCTGCAGTCAGATTATAAGTTTGACTGGGACAGGATGCTGCAGGCTCAGGGTGACACGGGCGTCTTCCTGCAGTACACACACGCTCGCCTCTGCAGGTTGGTGATCATCAACTGCCACTGAATATATAATGAAATGGGAATTCTAGTACAGTTTTGTAGTTTTGTTTGTTGGTTTTATATGAACCCCTAATTCCAAAGCAGATCTGGTTATATTTGAGGTAATGCTACTTAGCTTGAAATTTGTGTATAGTCAGATGTTTAGGTTAAGATTTTAAGAATTGATTGCATTCTCGATCATGTGCCATCGTGATCCAAGAGTCTGCAGGGTTTTCATTCCAGCCAAACACTACACCTACTAGTTCCCTCCACTCACACAGTTGAAGGTGCTATCAGTGAAATCGGCTGGTTTAGTGTCTAGTTGGAATGAAAACCTCCATACTGCTGGGTCATGCTGATGGCACATGAATGAGAACCGCTGATTTATTTCATGTCAACCGGTTGTAGGGAATTTGTCTGTGTTCCCAGGATAAAAACAGCATCAAAACAAGATATTAATGTACACATACATGTATTTATGTAGTAGGTACAAATACTCTGCAAACACTACCTGTTCTAAAATATAGTATTAAAATACACAAATTAGTCAGACAAAGCTAGTTAATAATCCTACATTCAAAGTGCAAAAAGTGACAGGCTCCTTTCAGGAGACTTAAGTTATAAACCTCCTTAAGTTAAACTTTTGCTGGGAAGAGTAGTGTCTTCCTTAAAAAAAGAGAACCAGTAAGATGACATCTAATGATGTCAGTCATTCACACCAGAGCTGTGATGTTATTGCAGTTTAATACAGAAGAATGGAGATGTAGAGGCGGGTGCGTTAGATCCGTCACTTCTACTGGAGCAGAGAAGTATCGTCATTCTGCAGCACCTCCTCCGGTAAGCCCAGTATCCGTTTCATGAAACTTGTGTTCCGATTGTGAAATACGAAACACTGAGAGAAGCAGTCATCTATTCTATTCAAATATGTGGGCAGTGGTGCAGTTTCATATCAAATTATTTTGCTCCGCATCTCACAAACCGCATGACCTGATGTGTGTTTATAGCTACGATGAGGCGTTGTACCAGTCCGCCCAGGATCTGCAGCCTAAACATCTTGTCAACTTCTTGATGAAGCTGTGGTGAGGAATAGGATGTTTGGTCTGTGGGGTTGGTCACGGCATCTGGCACTTCCTTGATGTTTGCTGCCCAATGTTTGTTTAAATGACAGCCCAGTGTAGGCCTAGTGGTATTTGTGAGTCAAATAATGTTTCCGCTCTGTGTTGCAGCCACCTGGTTGCTTCAGCGCACAGGGAGCTGCCGGTGAAAGGAAGCCCTCCGGATGTAGCGCAGGTAAAGACCAAACACCAGCAATACCACTGCCATGAGATAACATGAGGCCAACAACTGTCTTGACCATGGTCTCCTTTGTTTATTTACAGTTATTACACCAAGCTATCACAATTAATTGAACAGATATATTGATTTTTAAAAATGCTAAATGTAGCACCTTTTAAAAATAGGAATAATGTAAAGCAATATTCCACTCTAGTATTTTTTAACTTTTTACCACATATTACACCTCTGTATGAGTTCATGAACTGTCCACCAACAAGTGTCACTAGTGATGTCACCGCCTCGCTTTCATCTTGAAAATCCGATCCAGTGAGTTATGCTTAGTGGTTTTGGCACAGCTATGTTACCACACCAAGCTACGATCAGTTATAAATCACACGTCATACAATGGGTAGTTATCTTGATGCTTTACCTTCTGGTGCAGTCGGTTGGTTTAGTACATTAGAGGCCAACACCTGAACCTCAGCCAGGCAAAGCCTGTCACCGGTTCAACCGGTTCAATCAAGTCAAGTGTTTTGAGCAGCTGCATAAGTATTAGGTGGGTCAATCTATCATCACTTGTCGTCGTTCGAAGATAGTTTTTGATGTATTTTAATCTTTACGTTTGGTAAAACATCCATCTATACATATTCTTTTTTGTTTCATCGTGCGATTTGCAAGCTCGCGCCTATTCTCTCAGTAGTCTGCAGCGTAAAAATACGAATAAAAAGTATCTGTCTGCACAGAAAGTAACAGGAGAAGTACATTATTGAAGTACATTCATGTTAAATTCTTTGTTTGTTTAATTACCATAGAATATTTCTGAATTACTCCATGCCAAGGTATGGCAACACAAACTGTTTGATAAATAAAGAAAATGATCTCATCTGCAAAAGTTAAATATTAGTCAAAAGATTTAGTTTCATAAGTTTCATAACAATTTGTTGAATATCAACAGGCAAGGTTACGGCTGTTCAGTGGAGCCTGCTCAGTCCTGGCCAGTGGGATGAGGATCCTGGGCATCACACCAGTTGATAAAATGTGAAACCTATCAAAGTTTTGTATTATTTGAACAATGTCATTTCATGGCTGTTGATGCCATACTGTTAATTTTGCTGTAAATAAAGAGCCTTAATATTTTAAAAACAAACATCTCCCTTGATTGAACTCAGTTTCTCACAGAAGAGTTATATTGTTTAGATGGGAATGAGGAAATTGTTGGCATCAAGGTAAATATGTTTTGCCTTAGTACTGTCAGCAAGTATTTTCAACCTTTATTTGTGCTGTTGCTCAGCTCTTTTTACATGGCTGACGTAAATATTGACCAGTCCACCGAGGAAAGCTGTCAGTCACATTTTAACAAACGTTCAACTGGTGCAACTGTTCATATCAGTTTCTGTACTTTGAAACAGGTATTTCAAGAAACCACATAACTCTGGAAGTTATTTTGAAAATTACCCTGAAATAAAAGTGTTGTTCACAATGAGAGACAATTGAAAAGACAGCAAAACACTGACAATATTCAAGCTCAATGTCAGTAAAACACCCACAATGTGATGCCTAATACTTCAATTCATATTGAATATAGCGTTGTAACAGTCATGTTGTATATTGAAAGTTTTCACATTCTGCATTGAATATTCCAGTTAGTACACTGTCAGTATTATGTATGTTCTGAAAAGAATTCAGACATGGCAACTGTGTAGCTTTGAACATATTTCCATTGATTTTAGCTTTAATAAAAGCTTTTAAATGTCTTTCAAAAAGTATATTACAGACATGATAAAAAAACAACACAGATAACCACAGAATCAAGAGACTGGAGATATGCTACTATAAACATGTTACTAGACATGCAGTCTGTTGTCCTCCCTCTGTCAGGGGTTCCTGTGAGCCAGGCACATTCAATACTATGTGATATGAGAATAATAACACACTCACTATGCACAGTTCAAAATGGACTATAATGACTGGTTGAAAACTTCCATGATCAGCAGTCCAAGTGATATTTCTGTGCTCCGTACACAACAATATACATGGAGGCTTCAACATTTGTTTAGCCAAGTCTTTACTTAACGCTCCAGCATGGCTGAAGACAAGTTAATAGATTTCAGTGATTGCTTCGAATTATTTCTAAAGTTTATGAGCAGCTAGTTAAAAGGGCCAGTTTTGTCAAAAATTGACAAATACGTGTCCTGTAACGTCTCTTGAAAGATTATCTGAATCATTTTGGCAAACCAGTTGGCTGGCTCGTGGGGGTGGGGTGTGGGGGGAAGACCTACATTAAAGTGGAGCACAAGCTGTCTGCTGTGTGATGAACTGAATACAGTGCCAACCCAACTGTTGTGTTTGAGAAATAACAGGAGGCGGGTCGCTCCGAAGTCCCCCACTGCAGGGGCTCCTGTAGGTCCCTGGAGGGCGGCCCAACACAGGTCGGCTCCTCCGGTGAAAGAAGCGTTTCTTGTGCGGGTTAAAGACTCACACAGTGATCAGTTTCTGTCGGGATTCCTTGTCTGCGTCTTGCCTAGGCAGCTTGGAGGTGTCTTGCTTTGGGAGTCCGTACAGATAGATGGAGACGCACACCAGCATGGCTCCGGAGGCAAAGGTGACAGCTGCGGGACAGGAAGGGAAAAGTAATATGAGACTTTGACACCATTTGGGGAAAAAAAAATTACCGAAGCCAACTGAAAACCTTTGTGAAATCGTAACAATTGAGGATGCCGTCATCCGTTTTGAAATAATGAGCATGTAACATTTTTCTTGTTCGGTGCAGAAGACATCTAATTTTATTTTGGCTTTCAAAGCGGTGCTATTTCTATCAATAAAATAATCTGGTCATACAAAGAGCAGGCCAGATGAATCAGATGGCTAGACAGGTCAGGCTGTTTTTTTCTGTCATGGTTGTCAAGTTGACAAGATCAGCAAATGGCCGTATATTTAAATATGAGCTATACTCTCAAATCACTCATATGTATACGTGTATGCCCGCCTGCTAGAGACAATCATAAAGAAATACTTGAGACATTCATAAAAAAATGAATAATTTAGATTTTGCAAATTCTTTCTTTTATGGGTAATGACACGTTATCTTATACCTGCAAACCTGTCCAGTTTCTCAGAAGTGAAAGACAAGAGCTTTTTTAAAGGGGATACACAAGAGGCACTGAAAATGCTATTTCCCAAATCTTTTCCAGTATCATAACCTGGCAACCTAGGCGGTAAGCATTAGAGATGGGCAATTTAAATATTAAAGTTCAAAGTTAAGCACCTGTGCAGCTCTGGTCTGAAAACAAATGTCTTTTCCTGCTCATACTGTGCACCGCAGCCTGATGAGCCAATGGTGCTGCAGAAAAGACCCATTTCTCAATCTTCGGTGTATATCTAGCAGTTCGGTCGGTGCGTGTTAAGAATGTGGTTGTGAAACACTGACGTACTTATCTGTAGTCCAAACAAGACGACAGACGCCACGGTTGAGAGAACGATGGCGGCCGCGGCGGAGAAGCCCTTCATGATGTTGTCTGTGTACTTCACCACCACGGATGTGTACAGACCGCCCACACTGGCCAGGACTAACAGGGCACAAAGAAGACAACACCACAAGATTAATGTACACACAAAACAAACTGAAAACAAATAAAAACATGAACATCCGCGGGTTTCGCTTTTACTTACACACTACAAAGCACACCCACGGTGTGTAACCAAAGAAGAAGCCTTTCTCCAGGACCTTTTCGCCGTCAGTCAGGTAAACGCCAATTAGGGTGACCACGATGCCAGACAGGTACATCTGGATGTTCCTCACCCACAGGGACGTGTCGGAGCTCTTCAGGACCTTCTCAAAGTACACACCTTGACCAGGACAAACAAAACATCTTACAGGTCATAAAAATCCCCAAAATACTTCATGTCTTGTGATCTGACAGCCCCACAATTAAAGGAATACACTTATTTTGTGTCATCAAGTTACTGTTGTCTGATGTGTATTTGCACATGTATTTTAGGTCCCTCAATATTGGGCAAAGAGGTGACATTTGCTACCAATCATTTCCAAAGATGTTCTGATAGCACAATATTACCTGCAAATCCAGAGCAAAGGACAGCAACAGCAATGGCCATGAACCCAAGAAAAGGGTTTTGCTCAATCTGAAAAGACAGCGGTTTGTATAAGGGGTGGAAAATTAGCACTGGCTACCAGCCAAGATGGTAAATATTGGCTGTGGCTGAAGGAAATCCAGGAAATAAAAGTCTTGAGCTAGAGCCAAAGCCACGTTACAGTGAGCACAGGACGTGTTTCGCAGCCCTACCTGGACTTTGGTGGCTTCTGCAGGCTTCCACTGGACGAGGGTGACGCCCCCACAGAGCATGAAGACGGAGAACCACTGCAGCCGGCTGAGCGAGCGGTTCAGCATGAGGACTGTGCACAAGGCCGTGCACGGGATCTTCAGCTGATAGGTCACCTGTGCAGGGAAACTCAAGTCAAGTCTCAAATTGTCTTTAACCTTTTATTTATCCAAGGAAAGCCAACACCCTGTTACACGGTTGAAAGAATTGTGACTTGTCCCTTTTCGTAGGCTCTAGTCTAAGTCTAAGATGCATTGGATTAACTCCTATTAGTTTGAAAGGCAGAAACAACAGCAGTAGGTTCATACCTGATATACAGCTGCATCGAGGTTGCTCAGGGCAAGAAAGGCCATGTTGTTCTGAACTGCGTACACTACGGAGGGAACGCTCAGCTTCAGCAGCTCTTTAGGACTCTGAAACACGTGCTCCACTATCGAGTTCTTCAGCCTACTGGGACTGCCCGTTTCTCTGGAAGAAGAAATAGAAATACACACTTGTAAAAAAAAGTACAAATGGGTTACTCCATTCACTCAAATAGCACTTTATCCCACATGGGGAAATTGTTGATTCACTGTTGCTGCTAAGGCTTACTTATGGTGAACCCCAAAGCCCAGAAGAGTCAGCGTAACCAAACTGGCGCCGACAATTTTAAAAATCAACTGTACCACAATATTAAATACCTGCAAGACTCTGCCCGTGTTTCACATCTCTTAGAATAGCAAGGCTGCTCTGAAACCAGTTCACCTGGTCACTGGACCAGTAATCCTAAATCAAGGCCCATTACTCAGACTTTATGAGAACAACTCCCATGTTGTGACATGCATACAAAATAAGCTAAAAATAACTTAACACACAGACTAGACACTTGAATAAATTACTGAAATTATCTGTATAGGCTAGTTCGGGGGAAAACTCAGCCTAAAACAGAATTTAAATGTTATTCGTATCATCTTGGTTAACAAAATTTAACTCTCTCACAATACTAGAAACATGAGAACCAATTAATCACCCACATCCCTAAAAGACAAACCAATGGGCGTTTTCTGTTTTCACAATGTTGGTGTCATGCTCACTGTCAAGGGAACAAGTACACAAAGTTGCACTTGCAAAAACGTGTCTGCCTTTTTCCAGCTTTAGAGGAAACGTGAACTTATTTCACGCTGCCCGCCACTGCCACCAGCCAATACTGTAATGGAACAAGTAATGGTGAGAAACACTTACTTTGCCAGCATCCCCAGACTCAGTATTAACTTGATGACCTCAGTGATGCACACTGCAGTTGTGGAGAAATACAAGTCTGCTGATGAAATTGTTCTAGTGTATCGCAAGGCCACTGTGTATGTTGCTGCCACCAGTGTCATTACAGACAGGCAGTAGATTTTGAAGACCACGCTCACAGGCTCTGAAAGGACAGCAGCAGTACAGTGTGAATGGAAGGACAGGAGTAGTAAGTTACAGTGTCACTAAATGTACTAAAACATACAACAGCAATAGCCAAAGCCATCGCGAATGGCTGTTAAACCTAACAATAAAATAGATTGATAGATATAATTTTTATTTACATGTCGCTGTGTGTTTACAACAAACACATAACGCCAATAATGACAGGAAAAAAAGAAAAAGAAAAAAAAAGAGGTTGAGAACCACTCAGAGTTATGAGACACGGACTACAAATAAATACACATAAAAATACTACATACACACACATAAATACATACATACAGCACACAAACACAAACAGAATAGAGGTCATATTATAGAACAATATTAGTATTGCATTATAAAATTTAGACACTCATGAATGAACGTCTTGTGTTAAGGATGAGGTGGCAGGCTTTGGCACATTCGTTGATACAATGTTCACCAGCTAAAATGACACAAATTTTATTTAAATCATCGTACGCATTAAAATTGACAACATGGCTTGAGAGTTCACGGTATTAACCATTTTCATGTTCTCACAGTGTACATATAACACATAGCCACTGTTGCCATAGTGTTTTCCAACCCATATCACCCTGTCTGGCAGCATGTGGGGATAAATCCCTAGTTACAAACATAAAGCAACGCTACAACTGACACACAGTGGCAAATGCTGTACATGTGCAGCTCTACATTTTGGTTCAGTTTTGTCTATTATTGTTTTTTACATACGGGCCATTTTCCTCTTGATTGCTGTCCAGGCAGCTAGCTAACGTTAGCCATTCATGCTAGCCCCTGTCCTGTTCGCTGTATTAATTAATTTAAAACTCACCGTTAGCCATTGTTATTCTGGTGTGTGTGTCTGAGTGATGAGGAAGCCAGTTATCCCGCTACATGTCTGTTACAAATTACTCAAACAGGTCTCTTAATTGCAGACTGACTGAGGAAAGTTGCTCAACCTGTAATTCAACAGCTACTCGGTCTGATTTTCTGACTGGTCTCATCCTTCCTGCTTCTCCCAGAATGCAACGACACAAACTTACGACGGGTGCGTTTGTTTCTGGTGCCTGTAAATGCCGGCGGGGCAACTAGAAAAGATAGCTGCAGCGTTGTCAGATTGGCCTGCATGATGAACATCTTCAGTATGTCTAGTAGGGTTGTCAAAAGTATCGATACTAAAAAATTGAAACGGATACAATACTCATTTGCAACAGTATCGATACCAGCAGTGCTTTCTTTTTTTAATGAAAAATCAAACATATTATTTCTCCGCCTCCACTAGCCACCTCCGGTTTTCAGATGCATTTTCCGGGCCCGGTCAGAAGGCTCGACCGGACGTTGAAATGTCCGATTAAAATCATTCTGTCAATAATAATCCACTAACTCTAGCCCTGCTGATTTTTCCCTATCATTGGTGGGTATCTGTTGCTTCAACAAGCTAAAGGTGTTCTGATAGGCTGATGACTAGAGCAGGGTAATCTGCTGTGTAAGTGCAAAGTTTTGAATGAGTTTTATCGGGCCTACGTTATGGAGAAGCGTGTGTCTGTCTGTCCGTCCATCGTTTGCACCGGGATTTCCCCCTGCGTTGTCGGGTCTTTGTGTCTGTGTTTTTTGCTTAGTTGCTTGCAGTCTATGCTGCAGAGGCCAGGAGGCAATATGATGTTTCACATGCTTGTGCAGTATAAGCTCACTCAACACCTCACGTCAATCAAAAATGTGTTGTTTGATCTCAGACAACTTCAAAATATTGTTTTCATGTTCAATTATATTTTAACATGAAAACAATATTTCAATATTACAATATGTTTTGCCATCCCTCTTGCATTGGCAAGCTGCCAATGCAAGATCTGCATTATTCTGATTATTCCAGCTCAAATGACTTTTGATTAGTCAGCACTGAATGAGTCACTTGGTCCTAAACACTGGCCAAGAATTACAAATGCAAAGAAAAAAAAATCAGCATAGTCTAAGTACTAACAGCTTTATGCCATTAACAGATGGAGCAGCATTTAGGTATTTGCGTGATTAGGCCTAAAACATGTGAGTCACTTATTGGTTGCTGACCAATTTGATGTGCTGTTTGCCTAAGATGAATATTCATTCCACTAATAGCCTGTGACTCCATAATGCGTTTCAAAAGGGACTCGTTCTGTGCAACGCTGTGACACTTGTCAGGCTGCACCACGTCCTTGATGCACATTTCAAAGCTTCTGTGGAGCTGAAAACAAAGAAATCTCCTTGTTTCATAACTAACTTCTGTAGTTAAAGCTAGATATCCTTTAATAATCTCTGGATTTATTTTTTGTGACCAAAAACAAGAACACACATGACCATGTTTTCATTCAAATCAATCATCAATAAATCTCGACATAAAAGAAAATAAGTCACTATGAAAATACAACCAACCAATGAAAATAAGATCACTAAAAGCAGCCGGCTGGAAGAAGAGATCTGCTGCAAGAGAAATGCTAAAGACAAGAGTTGGTTTTCATTCCATCACTGTAGAAAGTATAATCATCAATTTTGTTATCAATTGTCATCAGGTAAAACTAAAATGGGGATACATAAATTCTTTACAGGCCAATAATGATATCTAGTTTATCAATAACAGCATCAACAATGTGATACTGAGGTTATATACATATATATATATATATTTTTTTACGTTTTTTCGAATTCAATTTACTTTTGGTAGATGTTCTTTCTGGTGGAAATTCTGGTACAGTGGTACAGGAAAATAACAGTAAATTGAACTAAAGCATCTTGCACATAGAGCGCCACATTGAACACTAGCTCCAAACACAAAGTAACACTGCTGACTTCTTCTACTCCGCTAAATCAGACTGAACGATCGCGACTGCCCCAGTCTCCTGCTAAGAGTGAGTACTCACCGATGGCAGCTGGTGGCTAATGGATCCCTACATAAGGTTAAACCATCTGTCTATCTGCCTGAGCCTCTTGTCCTTCTCTGGGCAGCAGCCACAGCCCCCCAGCACCTACACATTTCATCAGCATCACAGTCCGGTAGACACGCATCTAAAATGTGGATGATATGAGAGGGAAAGGGAAACAATGGCATTTCCCTTCTTAGGACAAATCCTAATACATTTCTGGGAAAGTTTCCACCCCTCCTTCTCCCAACTGCCCACTGCATCCCATTGGTAGCCTGTGATGTTATTTCGGTGGAGTTGCAGTATATTCACGAATAGCAGACTGTCCATGCACTTGTTGCTGGTAGAAAGCTGCGGTATGCGAGGAGAACAGGCGTCCGGTGGACTCAGGGGGTGTCGGAGGGCACGTGCTCGAAGCCCTCGCTCTCCCTCACCAGCGCCCTCTCCAGGATGACGCGGCCCTCCTTGTAGCGCTGGCTGTCCTCCGTGGCGAACTCGTAGATCCAGCCCAGCTTGCTGTTGCAGTTCTTGCAGCTGACGTCCCGCACCATGTGCCTCCCGGTCAGCATGACTCGGTCCTGCACCTCGCTGTGCTGCAGATTCACCACCTGGAGGACGACAGGACACGCATTCGTTCATCGCTTCATGGATTTTTGCTATGGAGAAGTTCTAGGTTTTCTCAAAGCTAATTTCAGCTGGCGGAGTGGGCTTCAAAGTCTCACAAAGTGGTGAAGAGATTGATGTTATGACTTGCACCAACACTGAAAACCCATGTAAATATGCATCATTTTGTGAAATCAGGATCTAAATATCTGTCTGATATCCATCTGGTTTCCAAAGCTGTTTTAATGTTGAATTATAAGTTGCCATAATATCATATTGTGATCATTTTGTGCTCGTTTGGGTTGAAATTGAACTTGGTCTCCTGAAAATAGCTGTCCATCAAATGCTTGCTAGGGTAGACAGGCAAGTAAAGGGTCTTGTCACTGTTTCTTAGTGAGGAACTGATCATCATTCATGGATAACAGGTTTATTTTATGTCAGACATACTTGTCTATTTGCAAATACAGCAGCATGGTATGTTAGTGCTTTGTGTCCACCTTGTTGAACAGGAAGGCTCGGCCTGTGGCCCCGGTGAAGCGTGTGGAGATGAGCTCGGAGCGGTTGGTCAGGATGGTGTCACAGTTGGCACAGGAGAAGAGGCGGGTCCCACCGATGTGGTCCAAGAAGATCCGGCCCATGTCGCCCACCACCAGGGAAGAACAACCTTGTGCAAAGACAGAAGCCCGGTTAGACTCTCTCTCTCTCTCTCTCTCTCACACACACACACACGCACACACAAATACTGCCTTAAAGTGCTGTGAGAAATACTGTAATTCTGTAATAGTTGATCAAATCAGTGTTCCAGAAATGTCCAAGGTGTGACATTTAAGGAGTGTGTCCTGATGGAAAAAATGGGTTAGGGTTAGGGTTAGGGGAGCATGAAAGCATGTCAACAATTGATGGTAAATACCTGTTATTGTTTGCCATGTAACAACGTTTTCCTAATAACTTAATTAAAACATCAATTACATGCCTGGTGCTATTTTCTCCTCGTCATTTTGCCACAAAGTAGCCCTGCGCCACTTGGTTTCTACACTATAGGGTCCATTTTGTTATCATTCCAAGAGGAGCTCATAAGGAGCACTTAAAGGCAGCATTAGGCCTCTGACTGACATGTCAATAGGCAGGCAGAAGAAAGAAATACAATAAAATGTCACCATGGTTTACATAAAGCAGCATAATCAGTACATTTTGTACATTTTGCACGACCATTTTGCACTGTCAGGACAGTTGGTTCACAACGACGAAGAGCACACAGTCTGATGTTGACGACGCCGACCAAATTCCTCACCTTGTCGATGACAGAGTCGCAGATTCAAAGACTCGTATTAATATATTTTTCTTTGAAGTGTCTTTATTCTCGTATTAGATGTCAGTTTCGTGTGTCGTCTCTTGCTGTTGTTGCCTCTGTCAGCACAGCAGAACAGCTTGACGCAACTGTACCGTTAGATATCAGTTTGTTTAACCAGCGTCAAGTCAGCAGGAATGAAAACTACTTCTTCCGGTCGGTACTTTCAAAATAAAACTCATATTGACGAACACATTTTGCAAAGATTTCGAGGTAATTCACAAAGTACCAAAGTGGATTTGAAGATTGATTCAAATATGAATATATAGGTAAATGAAAATGTAGATGTTATTTTTCACCAAACTCCTATTCATAGCCTTACATGTCTTTTTCAAAGGCAACATTTTCTGCTTTTATTTTGAAGGCAAAGTCACATCACTTCCTGTCTTATTCTAGTTGCGCTTGACGCAGCTGTGTGTTTCATTCTCTACAGCTGTTGAGAGGACCGTCAACATCCGCCGACGTAGCCCCGCCCTCCCCGCTTACTAAACGAGCACGAGGGGGCAGCAGAGTCACCGTGGACGTGCTGTAGGCTCCTGCAGAGGTGAGGAAGGAAGAGGGTGCTGTACTCCAGGGACAAGAAGGAGGGCCAGTCATTTTTTTTTTTAAATCTTGGCACAGATCCTGAGGACTGCCATGATGTTGCATATTCAGCCGTGGTACTGTAGTTCAGACTGTTCAGAGCAGCTAAGCCTGCAAGAGATAAGCGCAGAGATACACACCATGCTTCTGCAGGGGGGAGGGTCATGCAGAGTGAACCGACCTTGAGAGAAGATAACAGACTGTAAAGGCAGGAGAGTGCGGCCTTGTATCAGGATTACAGTAATCATGACTGAGTTTCCTCATCTGCCAATGACAAGTTTTACAATTCCACTGCATTCAAGATTTCCTGTGAGCCAGAATGAGGAGAGATCATGACTTTATATGACATTTTCAGGACAGACTAAAACTCAAAATTTAAGATCAGTTTGATCACTTTGAGTGATCACAAGATCACTTTGCCTAGCTCAGTCGATTAAGTCCTTGAAGTTTGTGTGTGCCTGTGTCTGTGCATGTGTTTGAATGGAAGCACAGTGTCTATGCAGGCAGGCACATGAAAGGATGATACAGTCATTGTGAGCATGTTACACACATGTAACATGTGTGTTTGTGTGTTACAGAGAGGATGAGAGGCAGCGTTTGCTCCGGGCTGAAGGACAGTAGCGGTAAATCTGATTTGTTGTTTTAACTTCCTTGCCCTTCCCTTCCCTCTGACTGTCCCTCACCTCTCTAATCAGAGGAGATAGATAAATAAGAGATAATAACAAGGATTGTGACACTGTAGCATCACTGTTACGTAAGAAAAAGGCTTATTTCACCGGCCGTTTGGTTCTGATGACACTCTATAAAGACATTAAATTAATCACATCATCTTCATATACAGCCGGATTATAGTGGGAGAGTAATAAAAGACAGGGAACAGACAAAACTTAGAACAAACATCAGATAAGCTTTTGAGGTCACCAAAGTTGCCCCCCCCCCCCCCAAAGTACAGTTATTGCACTTTCTAATTTTGCTATTGGTCTCAACAAGAATTCGTCCGAACCTGCAAGGAGGAGACCATCAACTGCTAACAACCAATAGGATCCCACTCCCCCTCAGATCTTCCCTCAGGCCTATGGAGCTTTGCCCCCGTCACGCCATGCATCTGTTATTACAGCGGAAATCACCATATCTCCCACCATAGTCTTGATCTGTGGTCTGTCTATTGATTCACAGAGTTAAACAGCAGTGGTGTGATTCATGGTCTTACACTGCTGTATCAGAGACGTCAAGTCAGCAAGGTCAGGGTTTTGTATATTGGGTGTTTCAAAACACCTTTCCTCATTATGTCTCATCAATCTGGTTCAAGCTGATACTAGCTGAATTCATCTGAGTGGGTCTGCCAGACATTTGCTGTTCATTTGAGTTTGTTTAACTGCTGTGTGGATGCAGATGTGCAGATTGTAGCATAGCGACCAAATTGTTTAATGGTTTGATTTAATGGAACGTTATATAGTTTGTAAAACCAACAGATAACGAGCTTAGCTTCACTCTTATCTTGCCCCAGAACAGATAAGGAATAGTTCTTTTTAACTGAGAAATGTTGTAATCATGAACTTACTTTCTTTTGTAACTCTACTTGTCTTGATTAGGCCTGACCCCACAAGTAAATATAGTATATTATGGTATGTACGATTTCCTTCAGCTTATCTATTGTAATGTACATTATATCACAATCTTAGATATAGGCTTTTCCGTAAAATGTCTGCAGAATGTCCTGATTTGTTTTCTATGTCTGATGAATGTAGACTTCAGTACCTGTTTACAGACAAAGTGTTTCACCTAGCTCAGTTTGTGTTAATGCCTACCAACAGCGTAGGAGGGCGCTTTATGTTTAATGTGTTAAAGGCACAGTCTGTGCCTCAGATGTGCCTAAATTATGTTTTATAGCTGTAATGTCTAAGGAGCAGGATTGTGTTCATATTTGGTTTGACATTGTTTGACATGTATGGAGGTGTATTATATTTGTTCTTTCGCTCTCACTATGTTATTGCTCTTGTTTCTTATGTTTGTAGTGTCTTGTAAGCCCATGTGGGCTGGGCACCTTTTGGTGCATGACACTTTGAAAAATAAATTACTTACTTACTATAGACAAGTTAGAAGAGCATTGTGATATTTTAGTAGTGTTTGATGCCTTTGTCTGGTATTGTAGGTTCTCAAATTTATTGTTATAACTCAGCCAAATATAAACGTGTTTTTAATGAAACAGAAAATACAGTTTAATCTTGAAACACAGAACACATTGCGAAGCAGTCGCTCCAGTCATCAAGCGTCCTTTCACTCAATACAACACAAAGTGTCATAATGGCCTTATCAGCGTTATTATTTCATTATGAACCTTTAAGTGTCATGGCCGTGCCCTTTGAGCAGCGGGCCGGTCCCACCCCCCCACGCATATTAATGATGTATAGAGTGTACCGGCCAGGTAGAGCTGCCAGTGACACAGACAGACAACTGACCGCTGCAGAAAAGAGCCACAAGGACAAAACTGTGACCAAAGCAGGCAAAAGGATGCTTCGACTGCTGCTGCTGATCCCACTGCTGGGCCTCACATGGACACCAGGTCTCTGCTGTTTGTGCTTTAATGCTCGTCTCACTCTGGAAATGCTGCAGCTTTGTTCATTATAGATCTGATGGTGTGGAATCTGATTGCTTCTGTTTTAAACTGGTGAAGCTGATTTACAGAGTAGGATTGATGTAGTGAAGTTGTACCTGATCATCATTTTTGACAAACTTCAGCGGAAGAAAGACAAGTATACTTAAATACTTAGGTTAAGGCATTTTTGGTGAAGTTCAATTTGCAGCTGTGACAATCTTATGCTTACATTTTCAGTCAGAAAATTACAAATCATATTTTTTTTTGCTTTTTTCAATCACCTTTGGGATTTGACAGATCTTATAAATAATTAATATCACAAATTTTCTGCTGCACCAAGACCTCAAAATTTCCTTCGGCTTTTCTTTATTTCATATAACATTAAAATGGTATGAATAATAATATTCTGTATGGCTGTTCATTTTCAAACCATGCCTTGTCTTTCAGTTATATTTGTTAACACTGTGTTTAATGTTTGACCCTAATATCTTACTGTATTTCTTATCTCCCCTTGCCTCCAGTCTCTGCACTGCCTTGCCCCCAGTCGCTCCCCTCCCAGTCCCCCCCTTCCACTGGTAAGTCACATGGACACCAGTTCTCTGTTAGAGCTATACATGATTTATGGCTACGATATATGTAGACAATGACTGGGGAAGACAATTAATGGATATCCAGTACTGATAGTGATGTATGATTTTGTGGTATTATAACTCAACAAAATGCATTATTATACTCCTTTTCTAGACCAAATTCACAACCACATAGTCTATATACTGTATATATTCAGAAATTTTGCTTCAAATTTCCCTAATAGTTACTTCATGCTAATCCTGATGATTTTATGTTGATTTTATGGGTGCATTATCAGCAGAACATATGCCACTACTAATATAGCCTTGAAAAGCCAGGTTTGGTATAAAGTATGTCACATTGATAATACACATCAACAAAGAAATTTGGTTTTGTCAAAAGAAAATTAAGATTTTCACATTCTGTGTGCCCTAACCATTAGGGAAGAAAGCAAAACTTGAAGCAAAATCTCAAAATATATTTAGTCCATGTGGTCTAGAGTTTGGTCTAGGGTAACTTTGGTAACAGTCTTTGTAAAAGATCAGTGATGGTAATAGAGAAAAAACTGTTTCTATTACTTTAACTGATCTTATATAAAGACAGTTATGCATGGAAATCTACATTAATATTCACAAGGATGAGAAACTGTCTCCCAAATCAAGAGGACACAGAACTAAGATTCAAATCTGATATTCTCAAGAGGCACAAGCGTGGGAGACAAAAATGAACTTTTCACAAAAATTTCACAGTAGTGCAAACAGTTTCTGAACCTGAGAATGTGTCTATAAGCCAGGAAAAGCAGCCGGTGAACTGTCAGGGTTTCCACAAATCTGTTCTCCCACTGGGAAAGTCAGTGAAATCACAGATTATAGATTTTCTAGTTTCAGGCTTTAGGAAAGACTTTTGCTTTCTCTAAGATCACAGGAGCATCATACAATGTATGAGTTTTGTTCTAGGCTGAATTTTCCTGTTTGTACAATGGATTAATACATGTAGCCTGTTGTTAAATATCATGTTTTTCCCTCTGAATATGAGCCCCGTTCCCTACAGTCTCATAGCCCCAACTACTGCAAGAATATTTTATTTCACATTTGTTGAAACTTGAATACTCACAATGATGAAATTCAATTGAAATGATTAATTTTGTCTCTGAAGTTAACAGCGTTCAGCCCTCAGATGTGGCTGTTCTCTCCTCCATTGGTCTTCACATGCACAGGTGAGCTTCAACCATGCAGTGATATTTCTGAAATTCAAGACTGTTGAGCCAAATTCAAACCTGTGACCCTTTGTTTCCCTGCAGCAGTGAGCTGTCCAAAGTGGTATCAAGACTCCAAGGTAAACTCCCAACCTTTACATTCTCTTCTGCATTACACCATACTGTAGCTTTTTTTATTTAATATCTTTCAATTTTTCCATTCTCATGCCAGAAAATTACAAGGATTCAGTGTTTCCCCCTAGAATTGTGTTCTTGTCAGGGTGGAAAAGCCTCTGAAACAGCATTTAGAGCATCATGTGACACTAAAACTCTCCATTGAAACCCAGGACAATGAAATTTGTTAGAGTTAGCAGCTCTTTAAGGCAGGGTGACCCACCTCTCCTATTCAGTGGTGCATGTATGAATACATGTAAAAGCCGTACACCATCAACAATATCCTGAATTTCAAGACACCCAAATATGACAGCAGGGATATGATGATATAATAGTCAGCATACTGAGGCATACGAACACCTAATCCTGTTTGATGTTGTCTTTGTATTTCCACAATAATATTCAGAATCTTCTGTTCATTGATGTATTCAGATTTGTGATCACAATATGAAGAGGCAACAAAACAGCCGTATTTGACCTTAACAAGGATATAAAATAATATCTAGAGTACTCAGTGTAAATAATTCATCCAATTCATCCTATTATCCTACTGTGTGCTATCTTTACTACACTGATATCTTTAACTAACCAATGAACCCCAATACAATCTCCTTACTCCAAGTCTGTGGCCTGTTATCTTTTTATTGCAAAGTCTCTCATAAGATAAAGTAAAGCTGCCGGTACATTATACAGATCACATGTACATGCACTGATTGTCTCGACCGACAGACATTAGCAATGTACAGCATGCTTTAAAGTTTCATTTCCTTAAGATTTAAAATACTGGTTTTGTTTATCTTGTGATTCCCTGGATTGAAGACATTTTCTTAATCTCAAATTGATTAGCCGAGGGTTTGATGCGATATGTGACAGCTTGAAATGAAAATTATAGAGAGCCTATTTTTCATGTTCAAGTCCATGTTTTTTTTAGAATCTGTGTCAATATAACTACAAGGTATACGGGCAAATAAATTCTGGATTTGGGCTTTAAAATTGTATTAATTTCCCTCTGTCAGAGCTGATGACCCTGTTCAACCCTGCACTGATCAGTCCCATCTTGGATGAAACAAACCTGTACCGCCCTCAGTTTGTCCAGCACAGGTACAAATGGCCACAAACGCTTTCTGAAACATGAGAATTATGCTTACAATCATATTTTGCTGCTGTCAAGAAGATTTTTCTTTCTGTTTGTAGGACTCTGGTGGAGCAGGCGGGGGAAGTGTCTCTCTACCTCCAGAGCAATCAGGTACTCAAATGCTTCATTACCACCTAAAATGATATTTAGACATTTAGAATTTTACTTGGTTGAATGTATTCATCAGATCCTTGTATATTGTGAAAAAAAAAATCGACATTTGTGTTTCAATTTACCTAAAAATGGCTTGTCAGTGTTGCAAGCATTCTATATTGAAACCAAGGCATACAGCTAACAAAAATTCAAAATGTTCAAGTGTCCCTTTGATCTCAAAGCAAAGTCTTACAGGCGTAAAAGAGCTTTCCAGTTACTGGTATGATACTGTTTCTCCTACAGGCCATTGATGCGGATGGAGACTGGAAGCTGGTGCTGCTCTTTGTTCAAGTGGATCAGCTCTGTGCCTGCGAGGAACAGCAGGTAAGAGCTTTATTCTGATGTCATGAGTTTACTGTTTAGGGGTATACTGTATATGAATGGCCCTTCAGATGATGACATAAGGGTTTGTCTCACAGGAGTCAAGCCAAGAGGCAGACATGTCCTGTTCTCACATGTTCTCTATGTTCCCATCTTCGATAAACTTTGTAGCCTCGTATACTGAAGTTACAGAGTCCAGGTTCTTCCTTCTTATCAACAGCAAGTTACACACTCAGAACTTTCCTGAATGCAAACCTATCAGAAATCTTGTATCTACAATTCTTATTTATACAAATTGTATTCTACATTATATTTTCAGCATTGAGCATTTGCTCTAATCCAGGGCGATTTTACATACAAAGTCCCCTTACAAAGTTACTTACAAAGTCCAACAGTACAATCATCTTAAATCCATATAAAATCACATTACAACTGGTTAAGGAGTGTAAGGGCCAAACCAACTGTGCTGAGACTGGAATAACTGTAAGAAAAAGCATGCTTGTTTCCCTGTAACTGGCTGTAATTGTGTGTGCAGGTGGAGTCCATTATCAGAGCAGCAGTTCAGGAGGTGGATGAAGCTCTGCAGTTGCTGCACTCTCAGGTTTGTGATAGATTATAGATTTTCCTCCACATTCACTACTGTTCTATTACCAATATTTACACCCTTGCCACTTTAATGCTCATGACTGTGTCCCATGTCTTTGTAGCTGAAGCGGACCATTGTCAGTGTTGCATTATGGGACGGGGAGTATGACACTTTCCAGAACAGGTAAGTCCATATTGCAGTGTGACACTCTGTTGAATTTTGTTCATTATCAAAGGAGGAATGCCATAAATGAAGCTGTCTCCAAATATCATGACTGTTTTAATGAGATGAATCTGCTGTATTTTGCTGACAGGTTGTGTTCATGTACTGAAACAAACAGTGAAGGAGAGCTCAGACTTGTGAGGGCCATGCTGACTCAAGTGCTGCAGGTTTGTCACTGTCTCCTCTGCATCTCCATTATCCAGCATAGTATCTCTTCCCGAAATATATAGTAACACTTTACAGTTAAATGACTCAAACTTATTTACTTTCAACAGGAGTCCTTGGCTGAGCACGTTGTAAAGAAGCGTTGGTACGGAGACAGAGATGACTTCACTGTCGTTCTGCAGGACGCGCCTTTCATCACAGACCCCGCCTCTATCGCTGTGAGTGACAGGCTGACATCATCCCTAAACCTTCCACCCCATAGTGCCTTTCGCTTGCACAATTTTGCATCCCTATTTGAATTCAACCAATACGTATTTGACCCTAAAAAGTCTACGAGATGTCGAACAAAAGTAGTGGATACAGTGTGCTGGTTGTCTTGCTGCAAGAAGAGCTATAGATTTATATTATGCATCTAACATACATTTTTTTTGTTTCAACAGAGTGGGAGGACTCCTTCGGAATCACAAGCATCACGGCAAACTGATGAAATGATGGTTCAGATGTGGACAAACCTGGTGAGGCATAAACCAGTCTAAACTATCTACACCCTCCTCTTCTCTAGAATTCTAACTCTAACCATGCACTTAAGTCTTCTCTCCAAAATGGTCAATTTTCCAAGTGAGGGCTGGTCAAATTGTTCTCATTTCCTCACATATTTCTCTCTCTCTTACACACACACACACACACACACACGCACTGTCATTGTCCTCCCCGTTGATGCAAACGAGAGGAGAATGACTTGTCTGTCTTTTCAGCTGCAGCCCACAAGTGGCCAACATAACACAGAGGACAATGGAATGATCATCACAGTGCCATGTCCCAGCGAGGTGAGAAAACTGTTGTTAAACCCTTCTGCACCCATAGTGACAAAGTTTGAAGCAGCTGAATAGGCTTCAGTGTGTCACACTAATATGGCATGGTGAATAAATACCCTTGTTTTTTCCCCTCTCTCCTTCACTTCTCTCTTCTTTCTCCTCATTCCTCCTCCACATATATTCTCTCTCGCTATCTGTCCCTCTCTCTCCACCTACATATCTCCCTCTCTGCCCTCCCCTCTTTCTCCAGGACCGACCATTCGTAAGGACGGAGGGAAACTCTCCTTCGTATTATCACCACAGTGATGTCGCTCCTCTCCTTAACCCAGTGAGTATTTTCCTCTGCTCTCCAGCCACATGGAGGCCTTGGCAGCATTGTTGTGCGCCTGCTGTGTAGTTGTGACTGTGGATGTGCTCTGTGTGTCCGGTCAGGTTACAGGCACAGAGCTGCCATGTGAGGACCTGAGCCCCTCAGCCTCCCCGCCCACCTCAGGTAAGACCCTGAGCGCTCTTTTGGATCATCACTGTACATAGAATATGAACAAGAATAGTTAGTAATAGTTAATCATTACAGTTCTTAGGTGCCGAAATGTACAATAGGTTGCCGTGTGTTGCATTGCGTTACATTGCATTGCATTGTGTTACATTGCATTACATTGTGTTATGTAACATTATATTATGTTATGTTAGAGTATGGTACAGTATGGTCAGATCCTCATCCTCATCATCCTCAGGTCATGCCATGTTACCTTATGTAATGTAACCTAAGAAAAAAAAGTTTGCATTCCATTTGAACATCTTTGAACATCTAATATTTTGCAATAATTTGTAAAAAAAAAAAAAAAAAAAACAGAAGCAGGAGCATAGACAACACAAAACAATTTATTGTGTGCAAAGCAAGTTGTATTACATTATTATTATTATCATTATTATTTTGTGTTACTTTGCATAACTTTACGCACTATATGGGAAAAGTTTAGATCTGTATAGGGGTCATTTGTACTACACATAGGCTACATTAATGATTATGCAGAGATATAGAATGATAAGTACTTTTACTGTATCTGCTCTGTGTCTGCTGGGCTCAGCATAACAACACACATCCTCTGCCTCTGTATTTTATGATGAAGGAATACAAACTGTGTGTAGTTTGTATTGAACACTTTAGGTTTTACTACAGCTGCCTGCACATGATACCATAATCTTATCAACGTATTATAGTACATGTTTCAGATAAGCTCACACTACTATAGACGCACAGAAATGATTGTTGTTCCTTTGTTGAAACTCGTCACATTAATCAGTCAGTCAGACTTCATTCATACAGCATGTACAGGTTTTCAGTACAATGTATTGCATGTTTCAAGAACAGAATAGCATGTTGAAAGTGATTAACATCTCTGTTTGGAGAAATGAATGAGACTAAGTTATCCAAGTTGTTTGACTTCATGTATCATTTATATTGGAGGATGTTGAAAAGCTTCTGATAAAGTATGTTTACAAGAGAAAGTTCTGAATTTTTAGAAGCCTATCCTATTGATCTCTATTCAAGCCTCCTTTGACAACATCTAAAAAGTTTACAGATTTTTGTGCTATAGAAATTGGTGCTCTCCTCCTGTTTGAAGCAATGGAAGTGTAAATTGGAGGGAATGAAGCCATTTCTCTCAAACTTGAATTTAAGTTCTTTCAAACAGTGCTATTACATAATCGTACTACTCCAGCCAATGAAAGTAAATGGAATGGATTGCACATATTCTAAAATACTTTTTAATGTTGAATATTGATTATTATCCTGATGTGATGTCCTGTATCTTCCCAGTCCATGCGCTCCGGCCTGGGGACATCAAAGTAGTGGCTGCTGTGGGAGACTCTCTGACAGTGAGTGAACCTTTGTTGGGTTCCTGCTTTCTGTTTATCTGTTACCATTCTGTTATAATCCTGAGAAATGACTTAGTGGACTTGACATTTATTTCTGAACCCGACTGGACTCTGCTGGGTGAAATATGGAGTTTTAGTTATATAAAGTTGAGTTGAACCTCAATGGATGGAGTCAAAGAACCACAGTGTTTCTGGCTAGGTAACATTAGGCTGAAGTCAAATTAAAAAGGCGAGAAGAATTAGTTAATATGATGAAGCCTAGTTTTCTTGCTACTAATAGAAAATATGCAATCTAGCCATACTGAGTTATCTAGGTTAGTTAGTTAGGCTAGCTGACCTTCCAAGTTCAAACTAGCCATACTAGCCTATAGCTATATATGTAAGCTAGTTTGCTAGCTGCTGATCTTCCAACATCATGAATGTCATCAGCATGAATGGATGGGGAAAAAAAGTCATTGGCATTTATATATTTTTTAAATAAAAACCTGAAAAACTGGTTCTTTGATGTTTAACACAGCCAATGAGATTATTTCTACCTCCAGAGCAGCTGAAAGCAGCAGAAATGTTTGTAGAACTAAAGCTCCAATCTACCAATTGGATCTGACTGGATGCAATGGACTATGGTTGAGTTGAATGTCTTCTTGAAAAGTCTTGCATTCAGAAATGTTCTTAGAATCTTATCGTGAGAAATTTGTTACCGATTTTGGCTTTCAGTGGGGTTTGGCCTCACAAAAAGCTATATTTCTTGAGCTTGGTTCGGGTCAGGACAGAAAGTTTTCCAGTTTTTGTCAGGTTGGGCTCAAACTTTCAGTCCTTACCCCTGAGTCAAGTTCTACTTTCGGTACTTACTTATTCTATCTAGCTATGGGCCTGCCTCATTCTGTCATTGCATCAATCGACTAGAGAGTCTGGGCCTCCCCTGTGAATAGTCCAAAGATCTCAATGCCTTGGGACACTTACATCAAAGACTTGGAACAAAGTACAGCAGTGTAACAGAGTATAACAGAATCACTCTTTGATATCTGTAATAGAGGGAGAAACTTGGTATACTGGTTTATTTTTCCTGGGGAAGGACAGACAATCTATCATGGGGTGAGTTGGGAAAAAGACTGGGTCTTATGTTATCATAATCTCTAATTAATAATAATATCTGTAATTGGCAGGCAGGCAATGGTGTTGGATCCGGCCCTAACAACTTACTGGATGTCCTGCGTCAGTACAGGGGCTTATCCTGGAGGTTGGTCATTATCACAACACAACCATCACACAACATTTCAGAATAATGTTTACACTGTAACTTTATGCAGCATTGCATGGTATTAATATGGTTCCACAGCTACCTATTTCTTTAGTTTGAATGTAATGTAGGTTATTTGAGTTGCAGTGTTTTTATAATTTCTCATTTCCTCTAAAAACGGGACGTAAATACCATAAAGTGAATAGAGAAACCAGTGTTAGAGCAGGAAGTCTCTGGTATGCAATGATTATGCTACGCAAAGGTAGACACACATGGAGTTCACCACTGTATTATTTGTCTTCCCCAGTATTGGAGGAGATGAAAACCTCACCACAGTCACCACACTGCCCAGTGAGTCTCATTCCTTGTCTTCCAGTTTGAGATATATCCATGCTCACAGCTGATATTCACTGCTGTGGTTGTTGCTCTAGGACTGGCCACTGTTCATGCTTAACTCTTTTCTTTTTTTAATACAGACATCTTAAAGCATTTTAACCCCCTCCTGACTGGTTACTCTGTCGGCATGGGGAAGCAGGACACTCCTCAGGCTTTCCTCAACCAGGCTGTAGCAGGAGAAAGAAGCAGGTGAGTCCCATCAGAGGCCTATCAGCAGCCTCTAAGTAGTCTTTAAGCACAGAATATCAGCTTTAAAGGGGCAATGCAATAAAGAACAAAGCTGATTTATTAGTGAAATGATGAAAATGATTTAAAAAGCATGTTTGTGTGCTTGACTACTGATGAAAACCTCTCCTAGAGAATCATACTTTGAAAACTAAGATAGAACAGAGTTTGGATGTAAGTGTTATGGTTGAAATGCCCCTTTAACTTTTTGCTGTTTAATTGTGATATGCAATTGTGTATGTGTTTTAAGGGACATACCATCGCAGGTGCGAGCCATGGTGGCAAGGATGAAGAATGACTCTGTAAGAACATCTATATTTACTTTTAATCTGTTGGTAATATAACGCTTTCACTCTAACTCTTTACTCTATATGTTGTTACCCATGAATGATAGCAAATAGCAAAACCAGAGGCTGACATTCTCCTTTTGTACACAGCGTATCAATTTTGAGACCGACTGGAAGATGATCACCATTTTTGTTGGTGGCAACGACATCTGTGACCACTGCTACAATTCTGTGAGTGCTAAAGAAGAGTTTTCATGAGGAAAAGGAGCGCTAAAAGACACTACCTTAAAACTTCTCCCCTTTCTACTCATTCCCACAGCTGTATTACTCTGTAGAGAATTATGTTCGTCACATTCGTGAAGGCCTTGATTATCTTCATAAAGAGGTGAGATCAATAGATGTGCTGCTACATTCTATATGAAGGTCCCCTTAATCATATGTTAGCATTAACTGAGTTTATATCCGTCAGGTGCCGCGGGCTCTGGTCAACCTAGTGGAGCCTCTTCACATCACCCCACTAAGAGAAATGCACATGGACACTTCACTTAAATGCCCCACCTGGCTGGTCAAGTGAGTGTCAATTCATTTATCATTTGCAGTCTGCATTTAAGTAGGTCCGCACAAGATTCTTGCTCCACCAATTTTGTATTGTAGCAATTTTGCAGTTTAATCCTTATCCCGCACTAGTGGAAGAGCAGGATGTGCGTATCATTTTAATTAATCCAGTCTCTAACATCTTGAGGTCTCCTAACGGTCCAGAAGCGTGTGTGTATTCAAAATGTCATGCGTTTGAATCCAGCTCATGATCTATGTAATCCTCTCGCTATGATAAAGCAGAAATGTCATAAAGAAATAATCATAAAAGTTGGTATAATACCCCGTTATCTCTCCCTTGCCAGTATTCTGTGTCCTTGCGTCATCAGGCCAAAGCCCGGCTCTAAAGCTCTTCAGAAGGTGGAGGACCTCAATAGAGGCTATCAGGTAGGACGGACTAGGAAGCCATACTGCGATCACAGAAATGCCCCGCCTCTGTATCCCCATGCATCGTCACCTTCTCCACTTTCTTTCAGCATGTGCTGAATGAGCTTGTGGAGTCCGGCCGGTACGACACCCGCTCAGACTTCACCGTGGTCGTCCAGCCTTTCTTCAGAGAAGTCATTGTCCCCAAGCTGCCGGTGAGAAACACTGCACCGTCCCTCACTGAAGGACTACACCGACTTTTGGGGAGTTTACCCCATCGGTGACCTTACCTAATATGTGACGAGTGGATTGGTCACTTAACATACTGTATGCTAAAGCACTAGCATGGGCCAAATTCCTTCTGTATTATGCTGCTCTGATAAATGAAACAAAGTCAGGACCCAGCAAGGCTCACACACTCACATGGCCTTCGGTCTGTTCCACAGGATGGGCGTCCTGACCGCTCCTTCTTCAGCGCTGACTGCTTCCACCTCAGCCAGAAGGCCCAGACGCTGATGGCTCGCTCCCTCTGGAACAACATGGTAGGAACCTGTCAGACAAAAGCTATTATTTCATGCATATGCCATTATTTCACTATACATGCATCATAGGCGTAGATTTGGTGGGAAACAGGGGGGCATGTCCCCTTCAATATTAGAAGGATGAATTGTCCCCCCCAATTATTTCTGCATCCAACACATATACTATATTTTTAATTGCTTAGTGTTTTCAGAAGCACAGTTGAGTTTTACCCAAGTCCATTTTATGTTACAAAGTGCTTATGCAATGATTATGATTCAATTATCATTATTGTGTTACAATGTGATGCCATATATACATTTTTACATATATACATATTATACATACATGTACTGAATAATATGCAACTCTCACTCCGGCTCTTGTTTTCCCATAGCTGGAGCCTCTGGGTAATAAAACTGCCAAACAGGAATTTTCTGCTGACATTAGCCTGAAATGTCCATCCAAGGTAGGAAATTGTGATTAATCACACAATCTGTGCTAGGAATATTATATTGTGTAATGTATGAATGTGGCCAGAGATGGTGTGATGGCTAACAACCCCTGCATCTGGAGCCTCCAGATCTACATTTGAATCTTGCCAGAACCTCCTCTGCTGTGTCTCCTTTATTAATTGAATGGACTACCCATGCTTCTTTTATTGAAAATGAGTAATATTTGTGAATGTACGTTTCATTTTCCTATACCATAAGGCTGCATACCACTATAGTCATCTACTGCCATCATGTAATGTTAATACAATGTGATTCTTCTTTTTATTCTCAGACTTCACCATATGTTCGTACCTATAACAACAGCAATTACACCTATGGCGGCCCTGCACCAACGCCTGGACCAATCCCTGTAAGCATATCTACATCTTGGAAGTTCATTTTTTAAAGAAGACTATTTAAGTGACTTTCTTGAGGTCATTCTGCACATTGCCGATGTCTGACCGTGTCTCTTTTCCCCCCAGAACTGGGGAAGTGACTTCTCCTGCCTGGACCTTGCTCCATCCGACTCTGTGCCTACTTCAGGTGAGACGGAGAAACAATCATAAAACCATTATCAGCAAACAGCGGGGATGATTGTGTCATTATGAACTGGATGTGCTCTTTTCATCATCCATAGTTCACAAGCTGAGACCAGCAGACATCAAGGTGGTGGCAGCGCTGGGAGACTCCTCCACTGTAAGTGTCAACATATAACATCAAACAGAACCCAAGTAAAGGCAATTCAATTCATAAGAATGAGTAAGGAGACATATCATACTAGACAGCTGGATTCATAGAAAATATTTGACATTTTTTCTGTGCAGCTTTTCCAAAAATGTCTTTCACCTACTTTAGGCTACATTACACAAAATTCTTGAGAATGTGTGTGTGTGTGTGTGTGTGTGTGTGAGTGAGTGAGAGAGAGAAAGCGGAACATTCAGCATTCGGCGCCGACTGTGAACCTGCTGACATCAGCTAATGCCGTTACTGAACTATGAGCCCTCTAATCATTCGTTATCAGCCATCCAACTTGCACTGGTGATGATTGCCCCTTTCATGTCCAAGTCTTTACTATTGTTGCCACTTTGATTGAGCAGTTGTGTTTATCTGTGCCAAGCCATCTCTCTGTGCCTTCTGCAATTTCTTCTCTGTGTCTTCACATGGTGCTGAGGCTTTGCTTGTCCTCTGTTTGCAGGCGGGTACTGCCGCTAAAGCAAAGAGCCTGTTTGACCTCAAGAGAGAGTATAAGGGAGTCGCATGGAGGTACAGTAACCCTGCAGGGTCAATGAGTCCATAATATGCACTGTTTCACTGCTTGGTATTGTACAAACCACACTGTTTGTTGCTTTTTTCTGCAGCATTGGAGGGGATGCGACTCTAGAGACTGTCACAACACTACCAAGTGAGTTTATTCCACATGTTTTGTGAATGAATGATTATTCATACATGACAGAAATGACTATTTCTCTACCATAGGAGATAGAGATTGGATACTGTGTTATGCTGAGGAACATTCTTTTCATTATTATCACTTATTGGATGCCATTTTCAGTGTGATAAATCAGATTTAGGAGAAGTGAATACAACAAAACATCATCTTTACAGTTTGATATTGAGCTACACAAGCGAAATATATCCTAACTTTTTTAAACTTAAGTTTCAGCAATGCCCTGCTACATATTGAGAGAATTCCACACATTCACATCACATACTCCAGACCTTTTTCCCCATCTGACAAGTGGACTAAAACCATTTCCCTTGTATCCTCTCAGACATCCTGAGGAAGTTCAACCCCTCTCTCCAGGGCTTCTCCAAAGGTCAGGGGTCAAAGCAGAAGGGCTTCAACATGGCTGTGGCTGGAGCTAAGACCTCGTATGTGCAGATGCTTTGCTTTTACTTAACCTCCTTCCATGTATTAGTCGTCTATTTCTCCTGTCTTACCACCTACTGCCTGTCTTTGTTGTGTCTCCAGTGAGATGCCAGCGCAAGTCCAAGTTCTCATCAAGGCCATGAGAGAAAACAAGGTGAGTCTCCCCCGATGCTGAATGGCTCATGTGAATCTCTGCAATGCCTCAGTATAATCCTCTCTCTCTCTCCCTCTCTCTCTCTCTTTCCTGCTCATGCTCTGTGCGGCCATCACACAGAAGGTGGATTTTGAAAAGGACTGGAAGCTCTTGACAATATTTATTGGGGGAAATGATCTTTGCAGTTATTGCATAGAGCAAGTAAGTGTCCCTTATCATGTACAGTACAAAATTAACTGTGCATTCCTTGATATGGTACTGAAATACAAATATACCTTTCGCAGAATAACCTGTCACCCAAGAATTACAGCCACAATCTCATGGTCAGCTTGGACATGCTTTATAAAGAGGTGAGCTACTGTATGTTCAAAACTAGAGGAGATTCATGTCATGAGGAATAGTGTGCCATGTTTTTCTACCTTTCTCACTGTTCTCACCCCTCCTCTCCTTCTCTGTGTCTGTAGGTACCGAGGCTGCTGGTCAATGTGGTGGAGATCTTGCAGATAGATCCCCTGAGAACAGTTAAGAAGAACGACCTGGTCTGCACCCTCATGCAGAGGTTTGTTTTGTATCCTTCCATCTTGATTGATCTGTGTTTTTGATTACCTGCCCATATCTAGCTAGTCGTGTACAATATTAGGACTTCTGTTGCCAACTCTGACTCTGACTCGGACAGAGTTGAACGCTTGCAGTCGCTGGAAATTTGCCACTTTGGCGACAAAGCAACTGCTGATTCAGCTGTTGATACATAAGCAGTGTGTTTTCACTCCTCACAGGCCTTACTGCTGTAATATTAAGCATTTAGAACCAGTTATTTTCACTTGATCAGTCATGGAGTTGCATCGAAATTCTCATTGAATTCTCAGCAAGGGGAGAATTAATGGGAACATATGTTTTTACAGGGCCAACTGTCCCTGTGTTATAAATGCAGAGGAAAACTCTCCAGAGCTTGAAGAGATCAAACGAATTAATCAGGTGTACCAGGTAAAAGCAAAGCGCTTTTCCAAATATCTATTTATATACTTTCAAAAAACAAGGGTTCCCTCTGTCATTCCTCTAACCTTCCTTTTTCTGATTTTTTTTCCTAGGCTGAGACTCACTATCTTATCTCTGGGGATCGCTATGATGGAAGAGAGGACTTCACCGTTGTCCTTCAGCCCTACTTACGCAATTCCTTTGTCCCTTACATCGGAGTAAGTCACAGAGAACGCACAATTTAGATGCACACCCGTACGCAAATAATCAAATGTATGCTGAGATGCCCTCGTGTTTCACCAGGAAGGCCAGGCTGACCTGAGCTTCTTCGCCATGGATTGCTTCCACATCAGTGAGCGGGCGCACGCTGAGCTGGCCATCGCCCTCTGGAATAACATGGTGAGGGGTGGGACGGTCGTACTGGGACAAACCGAGGCGGTGCATTGATCAGTGCTTTTCTGCATGTTTGTGGTTTCACCCAATTTCTCTGTTTTAACAGTTGGAGCCAGTGGGAAGGAAGCAGGCTTACAACAACTTCACATATGACCGCTCCAAGATTCACTGTCCCTCTGAGGTACAGTAGGCACTAAGAGTTCTGGAGTTCTGGCTGGTCAAGACACATATCATGTACTTGCAATGCTGTGGGTTTGAATCCGGCCCACAAGTGTTGTTGCATGTTATCCTCTAGCTCTCTCTCTCTCTATCCTGTCACTTTCCTCTGTGTACTTTCTAATAAAGCAGAAATGCAATAAGATGGTGCCTGCATAGGAGATAAACAGAGCTAACTCCTCAACTCTCAACTGACTGTAGAGAGACACGCCATGTTACTGTTATATCTCACAAATAGAGTTAATAGTGTTTGATAGATCAGTCATAGTTTTGTATAGAAATTGGACACATCATCCCACCACATTTTGACTAGAAGTCCAGAAAATGACTCCTCTGTGTTTGAATCTTCACTACATACTGTATGGCCACAAGTCTCCAAAGATGCTTTAAACATATTCACATTTCCACTATCCTGCTTCTTTCTCTGTCTTTTAGGCTCATCCCTTCATCTTCACTAAGATGAACAGCATCCCAGGTCTACCGGTGATCCCCACCACCACTGCTGCTCCAGTCCCAGACTCCACCACCAGCTCCAGTCCCGTGCCGACCGCTCTTGTGCCCAAGTGTCCCTCCTCCATACCGGTGTGGGTGCCGGTGGTTGTGGGGATCATCAGCTTGCTGGTTGGTATTAGTGCAGCCTGGCTGATTGTCTCCTGCACTCAGAAGAAACATGTGGAGGGAGCAGTGGAAATGAAAGGAACTGGTTTTTAATGGGATTGTGCTTGAAAACACACACACATGTACACACACACACATACACACTAGTACTGTTTTCACTTGTCAAGAATTTTGTAATGTCTATAGGCCTACTGTAGCCTCAAGTAAAGATTTGTTAATTTTTTATACTGCCCAGAGAAATTGTGAACATTTTTATGCACAGGTGATTGTCCACTATGAATCCACGTTTTGTATGATGTCTCCTTACTCATTCTTATTTATTGAAACAATAAAATGTCTGCTATACTTGAATCATGTTTGATGTTGTATTTTGATATGCCTACTTAATTTCTTGAAGATGGAAACACTAGCATTGAGCCCATTGAAACAAACTGGTTCATGCCCTATCAGATGTTTAATATCTGACTTATCTCTAATCTAAATACATATATGATTTTTTGTAACTATTTATTTTCACCATTAAGTCATGCTGATTTCAGATGATTAAATGAATCACAATATGGCATGGTCTAACTATGGTCTGTGGCATATAGATACGTAGTACCTTCCACAAGAAAGCTGGCACCACCAGCAAGACAGACAAATTAGCATTCCTATAGAAAAGTATAGTTAACTCTACTGAAAATGTTAATGCAAATTGGAAATGGATACATACATAAATTGAAAAATAGGGTTCAGTTGTTTTACTGCATTTCAATTTTCAAATTTGAAGTAAAATGCACACTAGAAAAATGCACACTAGAACATGCACACTAGTACATGACAATCGACCGATATTACACATTGGTAAGTGCAAAAATAAAGCTCTATTGTGGGATTGCATTCTCATGTAAACTACCTACACGCCTTCATAACCTACTAGTGAGAAAAATAGTATTTTCCCCCTGCCTTGGTAGACGGGCAACCTTTGCCCTGAAACTCGACTTGTAGGTTAAACACGTAAACGACTTCCAGGCAAGCCACTACTGAAGCCTTTTGGTACATTTCAAATTCACCTTAACAAATTATGCACATGCCCATTACTGTCTACCAGATTTATGCCACCACTGTTGGATGGGTGGAAGGAGGATTGTGATAGCACACAGGTTGGCTCTCCATTCGGTCTGCCAGACCAGGCTAAATTTGAGGGATCCCCATTCCTGACATGTGGCTTACTGTGGTTATCAGCATGCTGTAGCCTATTGACTGTGCAGATGTAGAACTCTCTAATGTTAGCCTGGCACACTGCTGCATGTTATCTAATAATAAAAAGACTTATCTAATAATGAAGTACAGCCAAAGCAGAAAGTGTAAATGGTAAAGCCGTAAAATGAATGAATTGTGAGATGGAAAATGGAATAGAAAAGCACATTAATAAATGAAAAACAAATGTAAACTTTACATACCTTTTTAAAAATGGTTTTGCACATCGGTTTATAAAATAGTAATTTTGATCAGAGATAGAATTTTGAAATGGAATTATGAATTGACTGATGAAATTACCATTTTATTAAATGTTTTATGAACAGTTTTATTGTGTCATTTAAATGTCAAATTAATTCATCCATTTATAAATTGTTTTTAATTGAGGTATTATTAAGAAATAACAATTAATCACTTGACAAGTCTATAATTATAAGGGTGATACGCAAAAACGTCCATAGTTCCCTTCTTCCTGACAACTAATACAGTAATTAGTATTTGATTGGCTGATCCATAGGCGTGTCTGGTCATGTTTCACCCCTACAAGTCAAATTTCAGGGCGGATTTTGCCCGTTCGCTCTGCCTGTAGGTGTCAGAAACATGGCGGAAAGCGAATTGAACGTTGACAGCATCATTTCTCGATTGCTGGAAGGTAGCGTAGCATTAAGAGATTCTGTATTTCTGTAGCCTTTGTTACGAAAATGAGTGAATTGCATGTTTTGCTGTTTGTAGTTAGCAACTGAAAATAAATCAAAATTCATTTTCACATGTCGTAACCTTATCTGTGTTGCTCAGCAAACGGTAAGCTAACCGAGGTAGCGTTCCCACTCCAAGAGTTACGTTATCATGGCAGTCAGAACCACTACTAGCTAATGTTGGCTTGCATCTGATTGTCCTCAGCTGTCGTCAAACCCCTTTCCTGGGGCACTGTGAGGGGGGAATGGGGAGAGAGTGCTGAAATCAACAATTTAGCTTGCTAACCTGCTGTCAGAGAGCTGTATTAACCAGTAGTATGGCTACTGCTTGTATTCTTCTGATAAGAGTCAGGGCAGGTTAGGGTTCTGTTCGTGTGGTTGCTAAGTAACGTTACCTGGTCTTGTTGTTAGCAAGGCATTAGTTAGCTAGCTGCTGCCACCCGGGACACACCCCCTTTCAGTAAGAAATCACTGAAGCCTGCATGGACTTGCCGCTTTATTGTTATCTGACTTGTTAGTCTAGTTCGAGCCAGTGCCACATAACTAGCTAGCTCGTTAATGTTTTATTGGTTGTAGCCTAGTTGTAGCCATAGAGCTGCCCTCCAGACTTTTGTCCCACTTGGAGCACACCGCCCACACTCACACATTTCCAGCTGGGCCAACAAGCTGTTCATTCCTTTACCTGCCAGTTCATTTGTGAAGGGAACTAACAACCTGTTTTGACTGGAGTGAATCCGTTATGTCATCCCAGGCATAAAAAAGCAAATGCAAAACAATGGTTAGCTAATGAAACTAGCTAATTAATTGGCCAACTGCAACTGCTGAATTTGATACACGTTTGTTAGAATCACATGAGAATGGTGGCAGGTAACAAATTCCCCTTCAAATCTGCAATTAAGAAGGTGGAGGTGTTTGATAAGTGTTTGAACTAGCAGTGATTCAATTCACCTTCATCCCTTATATGATCTACCCCTGTGGAGACTAATACACTCATTGCACTTTTGCCTTGCAGTGCGAGGATGTCGTCCGGGGAAGATAGTACAGATGACAGAGGCGGAGGTGCGGGGGCTCTGCATCAAGTCCCGAGAGATTTTCCTCAGCCAGCCTATCCTGCTAGAGCTGGAGGCTCCGCTCAAAATCTGTGGTGAGTCCAGAATCTGTCACCATCAACTAAAGATTTGCATGTGGCACTCCATCATTATCGTATACACTGGAGAGCGATGGGATGATGTGTAAGAGGTTGTGGGCCAGATGCAAACTCATGGTGTCAGGAGTACATGGTGTGTGCCTTTAGCCCCACTGAGCCACCAGGACGCCTCCCGCAGTGTTTTAAGCAAGGGTTCACAATTTATCTCCATCATAGTGCAAGTTAAAAATAATCCAAACCAAGATAATCCAAAAGTCTCTCTAATGCACCAGAATGTCCTAGTTGTCTCCAAAAATAAGTGAAAAACCATGTTGTTTTGACAAAATAATTGAACATGTTGGAGGTCCATGCAGCTGAGCACTGCAAGTAGAGCAGGAGGATATTAATGGGAACTCCCTAGGGTGCCGCCGTGTGTGTGTTTGTGTGTGTGTGAGAGAGAGAGTGACTTATATCATCTCCCATTTCAGCAAAGATGGTTTTTCATGCTTAAGCCTCCTAACTCTCGTAAAAGAACCACTAAGCATCCACCAAATGGCAAAAGTTATTGCAATATATTTTGATACAAAAAAAGTCACAATTTACATAGTGGAGCTGAAGAAGAGGTTGTGGCTTTATATCACAACGATAATGACATTAACAGTAAAGACATTCTCTATTTAATCCAACTCCATTTAATCCCATCTGTTTGCTTAAATGCCAAGTTCATGCCTGATATTGTTACTCGTTGGTGTTACTCATTCCAGGTGATATCCATGGACAGTACACAGATTTGCTGAGGCTATTTGAGTATGGCGGCTTCCCTCCGGAGGCCAACTACCTGTTCCTGGGGGATTACGTGGACAGAGGGAAACAGTCGCTGGAGACCATCTGCCTGCTGCTGGCCTACAAGATCAAATACCCAGAAAACTTCTTCTTGCTCAGGGGGAACCACGAGTGTGCCTCCATTAACCGCATCTACGGCTTCTATGATGAGTGTAAGCTGGGAAACGCATACCGTCATTTATACTGGCTGCATATGCATACTGTTTGTTGAATTACTTTAGTTAGGAGACTTACTTTCACAACCAAACAAGCTTTTTATCATAATGTTATCAGTTCCATTCCAGTAAAAGTAACTTTATACCCGAAAGAGATAGTTTGAGATAGTCACTGATTCCATCTTTTCATATTCATTCTCTGTGGAGCTGTGGCTTCACAAATTAGGGAACAGGACTTTTTTTTCCTCATTTCTAATCAAGGGAGAGTGTACTGAAGTTTACCAAGAGGAACTGAGCAGCCTTAGGGCATAAAAATATAAAATCTGAATGTGTATTCCCTGTTCAAAGTCTCATCTTATCTCCTACAAGTGTGATTTCTATGTGATTTTAACTATTGCTTTTTTTTCCCCAGGCAAGCGCAGATTCAACATAAAGCTCTGGAAGACCTTCACAGACTGTTTTAACTGTCTGCCAATTGCTGCCATTATCGATGAGAAGATCTTCTGCTGCCACGGAGGTTTGTCAAGTGTCTGTATTATGTCATCAGAATCAACTCCATTTCTCCTGTACGTTGTTATGCACCAGGGATTTGCTGCAGTGTGATGTGGCGTGGCCGCTTTAACAGCATCATCCGTTCCCCTCAGGTCTCTCACCTGATCTGCAGTCCATGGAGCAAATCCGCCGCATCATGAGACCCACCGATGTCCCTGATACAGGTCTGGTGTCCCGTGTGTTTGTGTTTAGGAACAAATGGGGGGACAAAAGCCCTATCAGCTGCCGGCAAATTTTACATGGGGTCACCAGGAAAAGAGCTAGTTAGTTATCTCATGAGTCTAATGACATATCTGTGTCTCTTGATTATGACAAATTCATAATAAAAGTTAAAAATCAAATTGTCATCACACTACCTAGATTGTGTAAATCTGAATGAAAAGTGCAACCTTTTATCTAGAAAACTGATGCAATCACTGTAACATGGCTACAATAAGTGAAGTGCCACTTGATATTGATTTATAATCCGAGACAAACCGACAATTTTTCAGATGGATTTTTCAATTTCAGATGGAATTTTTGGGTATAGTGGAAAATAAATGATGTTCTCATTTTCGGGCAAGATAAAATCTATTGCTGGACCTTCCCCCTGGTAGTCCAAAGAAAGGCTTCTACAGTATATTTTCGCTGCTGGCTGACTACTGTTGCCGACTGACTCGTGCCTCTTTGTGCCAGGCCTGCTGTGTGACCTGCTGTGGTCAGACCCAGATAAAGACGTGCAGGGCTGGGGGGAGAACGACCGGGGAGTCTCCTTCACCTTCGGGGCCGACGTGGTCAGCAAGTTCCTCAACCGCCACGACCTGGACCTCATCTGCCGAGCCCATCAGGTAAACACACGTAATCCCCTGTGATAACAATGATACTGCGGAGAATTAAATGTGGTTTGACAATTTTAATCAAATGGAACAACAAATAGGTTTTACAAAAGAGCGCTGTGCAGAGAAGGCTAAAAATGCCAAAATACATTTTATTAAAAAACCTAAAAGCATAGATCAAAACAGAATAAAAGCAGTCAAAAGCATGGTAAATGTTTAAATGTAGTATGGGCACTCCTTTGGCTTCTCATTTACTGATCAGAAGTGATGAATTAACTCTGCTGCAGCTTCTCTTTCACAGGAACATTGACTGTATTCTTTTGCTTGCACGCCTGCCAGGACCTTGAGCTTTTCACTCATAAAAAGCAAAATAATTCATCCTGTTCCCCTGCAGGTGGTTGAAGACGGCTACGAGTTCTTTGCCAAACGACAGCTGGTGACGCTGTTCTCTGCCCCCAACTACTGCGGGGAGTTTGACAACGCAGGCGGCATGATGAGCGTGGACGAGTCCCTCATGTGCTCCTTTCAGGTAAACAAACAAAACAAAAAAAAAAGCTCAAGTCTTTCTCACGCAGGCAGGTGAACACGTGGGTTTTGTACTAACATCGTCATCCTGTCTTTCAGATCCTGAAGCCGTCGGAGAAAAAAGCGAAGTACCAGTACGGGGGAGTGAATTCGGGACGTCCCGTCACCCCGCCCCGTACCGCTCAAGCCCCCAAAAAGAGGTGAGCAGCTGGCCCGTCCCCCCCCCGACTCTCCTGCCCCCCCTCTTCCAAATCTCTGGCCCACGTCCCTGCAGGCTGTCCCAAACACTCCAGCCTCCTCCTCTGTCAGCTTGTTCATGTGTAAACAGAAATTTAAGGAGTGTTTTCTTTTCTTTTTTTTTGCTTGTTTGTTGGGTATTTTTATTAATACGTGACAGTGATTCTTTTTTTCTTTCTTTTTATCATTTTCAATGCCATGGAATGTGTTGCTCAGCCCTCACTAGTAGTCCGTTCAGCAATATAAAAACCAACCTCTTGCGGAATGGGCAACATGTTTGGAAAGGATGCTTCTCTGCCTTCAGATAACCAGTTTCCATAGTGACTTTGTGAATGCGTGTGCACGCGTGTGTGTTGGTGTGACTGAGACGGGTTCTTTGCCCTAGCCAATGTAAAAACCATAGATTCTTCCAGACCATAGGGTCAAATATTCCCTGTCTTACCTTTTATTCTACTAATGTTCATGCAATTTGCTCAGTTACTGTCATTGCCCTTCCATATATTGGCTCCAGTAGGACACTGGTTCAGTATTGCTAGTTGGCATTACCTTCCCTTTGACTCACGAATGTTTGTTCTCCCCATGGAGATATTATATTAATGAAATACTGAGATTTTGAAAATACAAGTGCAATAAATATTGCTAAAAATCTTGTATGCAAGCATACATATTTGTAGGCCACTCATTCATTATAGCCTATGTGACATTTAAAAAAACAAAGGACACCATACACTATCTCAAAAAGGACCTTCATATAGATGCTCCGCAGCCTCTTTTCATACCAAACTCCTTTCTGTGAATGTGACTTTCTTCTGTGGAAATGGAAGAGTGGAAGTGGCTTTTCCCTTGTGTCTATGAGAGAGCATCTGTGGTTGGATTTATACAAGAGCAGAATATTGGATTTTCAATCCTATGTGACGCAGATTTGATCTTTTCATTGTTGATTTAAAAGGGAAAAACAGATCTTGGCAACCATAGGGGTCAAAAATCTGATTTTCTGTTCTTAAATAAATCCTGTGAGTGTGTGGAAAGTGTTAAAAACACCAGTGAGCAGATCCAGTGAGGAGAAAAAAACATGTCCCTCAACTTGCCAAGTAGTAGTTTAGAAAAATAGAGACAAAGCCGCCAGTGCAAAGCAGAGGCTAAATAATAAAAATGTGTACAACACGGCATATACTGCAAGTCATCTGCTGGATACAGGGCTTTGTAAAGTAATCACTTGCACTGGCCCACAGTTTCTATGTTACATGCTGAATAAGAAATGGACATAAAGGCACGACAAGGTAGTTGTCAGTATATTCATTTTGAAAGGTGATCACAGCTCCGCACAACACATTGGGAGAGCTGTTTGTTATTCACATCATTAGATATTCTCAGACATTGATCTTCCTTGTACATCCAATCATTGGAAATCGCATGACATTGTAAAGAAGTCAAGCTCAAGCTCATCAAGTTGAGACAGATGGCATTTTGTTGTTGTTTGCATTGTGCTAGCATATTACATTACTCCCACCTAGTGGTAATTGAATAAAGTAAATAACTTTCATCTCACTAATGAACATTTAACCTATGTATTTTATTTATTTGGATCTCGCCTTTTGCCTTGTAAATCTATTGGTCTTCAAGTTGGAAACAGTATGTTGTTTAAAAACAGTTTTGAGATTTGTACAAGTTTGCTTCAAACTGAGTGAAATAAATGGAAGTGCTGTTGACCCTGCTCTCTGCTTGTGTTATTTCAGATTATTTAAATGTAGAGTGATGTTGAATGATATAAAAGTTGAGGTAATTCAGTCAAGTGTGATCTTGAAATCATAATGTTTGATCTTATGTGCTGTTGAAAAGGTTACTCATATATTGCCGTTTTACAAACTGATCTTTACATGGAGCTCAAGTCAGATTTTTGGGAATGTTGATTTAAGGTGATAAAAAGTGAAAATTAGTTTGCTCTATGAGATGTGAAAACTCAAAACTAAAGCTAGGATGCTAATCTGCAATTTCAACAAGTGAATCAGTGTTTTAATGCACAACCATAATGTTCCACAATGTACAATCAAAAGCTTTTATAAGTTATTACAAATATACAAAAATCATGTATGCTATGTAATAGAAACTTAGATAGTGTTGTTGCTTCTTGAAATGTCCCATACCAACTGTTTCTCATTCATTATGACAGCTGCATGAGATTATTCTCTTATAAGTAGGATTTGCATAAAAAAAATCTATTCATTTATTGTTCAAGGTTTTATGACAATTTCTGTTTGACACAAAGAAGGTTCCTCTACATATATGCACAGGAACTCTATTTCTCTTTATGGATTTTAACCTTTTGTGGCTGATTCTCTGCACCACAAAAAGACAACACAGTGTTTTTGCCGTCTCCTATTTCACACTGAGGCAGACCTCAGTCTGACTTCAGGGCTTGTAGCACTGACTGTGGCACTCTGCTGACATAGTACTGGTGGTTGCGTAGCGTAGCCAGCACCCCAGCAGAGTTCATGTGCTTTACATTAGCGTCGTAGCAGTATGCATTGCCGCGCATATCAGTCAGTTTACCTGAAGAAGAAAAAACAAGAGGAACTAGATGAATAATTATATCGCAAAACATTTTTACAAACAGCTAAATTTGTCCTCTACTGCTACACAGAATCAAGTATCACAACACCAGTCACAGAACAAGTCAAAGAACAGAAAAGTATGCAAGCTGTAAAATATAAATGTAATGTTTGTTTTAAAAGCATTCTTTGAAATGTGTACATGGGGACTCATATTTACATATTAATGCCACCAACATGTTCTGCTACAGACAGGAAGGATGTTTTTTTGTTTTTTTTTTACCTCCAACAGCATGCAGAATGGCTTCAGGAGCACAAGTGTCCCACTTCTTGCATCCTGGACTGGCAAAGACGTAAGCAGAGGCCTTCCCCTCCACAAGCTGGATAATCTGCAGAGAGATGATTCATGTAAGCAGGCATTCCTCAGGCCACAGCAGCCTGCTTCCCTGGTGCTGCTAATACTAATAGACTAGTTCTAAACAAACTTATTTACCATGAGTTCAGTTTACCACATAGAATCCTCCTTTTACAAAATACAGTCTTTCATAATCATCTAACCAAAAGAAATAAGTCGTTTTCTATAAAGCACACTTATCAGCTCATCATATAAAGGACAATAGAACATAAAATTAACTGCATTTTCAGTTTCTCCCCAATGACATTGCATGAGACAGATGCTTTTTCTTCCTCTGACATACCACTTCCTGTTTCTGTAGTTAATGGTAATGGACCTGACCGTAACTGTGCTATCTTTGGCTTCTGGACTAGTTTTACTTTTTTTTTTTTAAATAAGGTGCTGGCATATAACTACTACTACTCAGAAGCAATGCTACAAAGTACCACACAATCAGGAAAATATAAAATACATTAAAAACAACGATGAAAACAGAAAATGAATACCAACAAATATAAAGTCAATATAGAAAACATTAAATTCAAATAGGGGAAAACTAGTATTGGAGCACCACACAACATAAATAAACAAAATACTTTACTTTGGCTATGGTTCTTTGTTGATGAAAGTAGGATTGGACAACCTTAACTTCTATTTCTAAATTTAGTTTGGGGTCAAAGACAGCACCAAGGTTCCTAACCATGCATTTCACATTTGTAGGCACCAAGGTCATTTTCAGTGATGCCTATTGCCGTTTAGGAGCCAAACAAGATTAAATCCGATTGGTTGTCAGGGAGCTGGATGAAGTTTCCAGACATCCAACATGTAATGTCAGCAAAACAGTTTAGAAGGCTGTCCTGAGCTGCTTTGCTGTTTGGCCTGAAGCTAAGTAAAGCTGTGTGTCGTCTGCATAATGATGAAAATTGTGTTGGAATATAGTATGTCACCCAGAGGGACCGAGTATAATGACACACAAACAGGCTCAACTCTACATCCCATCTCACCTTATTTCCAGCTCCGCCCACTCTTATGACCTCGTGAGGCTCCATGGCGTCTACGCAGTCCATGACTTGCTTGTTGCTATGGGAACGCGTGGTGGTGACAATGCGTCTCTCACCCGGGACTTCCCGCAGCTGGAACCCGAACGCCCCCAGTCCCAGCATTCCCCACATGGTTCTTCCCAGCTCCGCCCCGGCTCCGAGCTGAGGAGGCAAAAAAGAGAGCGGGTCAAAATTTGGTGCGGCGGCTTTCGGGGACGGCAGCGGGGATCGTTTAGTCTGGTCTGTACCTGGTAGTTGTAGAAAGGCTGGTTGATGACGCCGGCGATGGCTCTGCCTCCGTATGCAATACCAATGAGTACAGTCACGTTATCCAGGAGCCCTGGGGTCAGAATACCAGGATGTTAGCTGAAAGCCACTTAACAAAGCAAACACTTTTAATTAAGCTATGTAAACGTTTCCACTGTGAGCAGCAAGGTGTCAAGGTAGCGTTTAGTTGCAGGACAGAAAGAAAAAGAGAATTTGAATCTTAGTTGCTCATTAAAAGTCTCCCTTCGTTCTCTGTCCAGCATGAGCACATTCTACGCTCTAACTAACACGGCCGGGGTTTGGGTTTCTAATCACACAGTCCCGAGTCCTTCTATCTGTCACCATACAGAGAGCCGTGCTGACAGGCTGAGAGGCATCCGGCCCTGTGTGCGGCGTGTGGGCCTCAGCTGGGAGGTGGAGACGCCTCGCCGCTGCTCAGCCGGGAGAGAGAGAGAGAGAAAGAAAGAGAGGGACCGATGGACAGAGGAAGAAGGGATGATGTAGAGAAGAGGAAAAAGTGAAAGGGAAAGTGAAGGTTCAGCCCCGATACCCAAGAGCCAGAATGCAGCCCAGCAAGAAAATGATAAACAGAAAAGCCTTTGCATCCCAATGTCAAAAAAGGAGAATGAAATAAAAGAGACACTGTAGTAACTGATGATATAACAACTGTAGGATTATGTAATAACTTGTCAACATGTATTAAAACCTGTTAATGTAATGAATTGCTTACATTATTACATTAATTGACAATTATTATTCATAAGGTGTCATAATAATATTGACTACTAATGTAATAACTTGAGTTATTCCAGTCTTCTTATTGTTAGTCAATATTTGGACATCATCAGTTAAAAATACGTTGCACCCCTTATGAAGTAATAACCACCAGTTAGTTTAATTTGATGTTATTACATTATCTAGGAATTAATTACATTAACAGGTTTTATTACATTTTCAACTCATTGAGAGGGACACTATATTACATTTTGACAAGTTATTCCATTATGTGGTAGTTATTGCATTATCAGTTGCTACAGACCTGAAGGGCAGATGTAACATACAAGGTTCAGCCAGACAGTGATAGCAGCTGGTGGAGCCAGTTCAACTCATCAGCTAAATGTATTGAAAAAATGCCCAGTGAGCCTCTTGGCCAAAAACTGGATAGTTCACTATTAAGTTTCAGCTCACAGGGCGAAAAACAAACAATTCCAAGTATTTGCAGGGCCTATTGTGTGTTATAGAGACAGATGTAAAAAAAAATGCACATTTGAAGAGCTTACCTTCAGTATATTCCTTTGTGCCATCGAGCGGATCGACCCACACAACTAGCTGAGAGTTAGAAACAATCAGTCAGAAGCAGTGTGTGCATACAGTAAGACTCAACAGTTTCTTCACTACAACTGTACTGCAGCTGTTTGTAAAGGTTGTGATACACAGGGAACATACTGCATAGTGTCCTCATACCTACTACTGAAAATATTATCCACCAAACACTGTGTATTTCTACATGTCTTGGCTGTTACCTCCTCCTCTTTCAGGCCGCTATATTCCGCTGGACAGGTCTTCAGGAGGATTTCCTCAGCCTGGCTGTTCTCAATGAGGTCCTCCTTTACCTCCTCGGCCGGAAGGTCCTACATGAACGGGGGGACAAAGCCTAATATTATCATGCTTCTATTTTTTAAGGATATATTCATTTTACTACATAGTATATAGTACAGGGTGACAAGAAAGATTGAAGGGGGGCGGGGGGTGGCCTTGCAGTCCTTGGGCCCCATTTGGACTAACAAGATCAAGAACACATGGTCCAACAAAACACACTGCCTTCCCTGCACACACTCACCTCCTCCCCAATGATGGTAAGTTTGGGGAAGCGTTTGGACAGAGAGGCACAGATGCTCTGCTGTGCTAGTCTGTCTGCTAGTGTCTGCAGATCATTAGCCCCGGTCTGTGCATGGGAAAAAAACAAGTTGAAACCATCCATCCCAGTCCAGTCACTGTATCATTATTATCTGCCTTTGGCCCCACTGACAGTCAGCGGTAAACTCCAGTGCAGACAACAGTGACAGTATTTACACTGTGGCACAGTCTGTTTTATCTGCATTCTGCACTGGGATTTTTAATACAGAATATAAATGGGATTCGATGGCACCTTTTCCACAATGCCAAGCTCTCCACTGTGAAGGACTTTCCTCACAATGGCTCCAGCCTTTTCAGCCACACTGTAGGCAGAGGCCACCAGGCGCATCACCACCGCAGGGTTTCCAGACATGACTGGAGGATAGAAACAGAATACCTTAAACACACATTCACACACACACAACTAATACCTGGTTCTATAGTCTGAGGCACAGGACATGATGATCACCATACACTGAATATACAAAATATTAGGGACATCTTGCTGATGTTGAGTTGCAGTCCCTTTTACACAATCCACATCTCAACTGTCTCATACCTTAAAATGCTTCTATATCTACATCTCCTGCTTTGTGATTGGTGTAGGTTTAATAAGGGAAATCAATAAGGGATAATGTACTTCATGAAAAGAGTGTACCTAATATTTTGAACGTTCAGTGTGTTCTTCCACTGTCCTCTCATGTGCTCAATCAAGGACACAGAGGATCAAACCTAAATCTCAAGTGTGAGCAGGCAATTTTGGCTTTTAGAGTATTTAGCTAGCGAGAGAGAGAGAGAGAGAGAGAGAGAGAGAGAGAGAGAGAGAGAGAGAGAGAGAGAGAGAGAGAGAGAGAGAGAGAGAGAGAGAGAGAGAGAGAGAGAGAGAGACTATAGTACATTCACACTGCAATGAGAATGTATACACACACCTTCAGCTTCTGTAGTTGCAGCTAATATGCTGATGAATCAACAATAGTAATCCCCATGAATAATATAAGTTAAAAAAAAAGTCTAGATAATGAAGCGGGACACATACTTACTGATGCTAAGGCAGAGAGTCGTCAAGCTTCGTTCGCTTCGCTCAGGTACCTGGCGTTGAGTTTTCCAAAATAGCGAACCGTAGGAAGTGCTAAGGGCTTTCAGTCAAAGACGAAGAACAAGATAGTTCACTTCTTATTAAACCCTATGGAAACCATGATGGAAACCCTTGTCCACTAGCCCGGAAGAGACACACATTGCAGCTGGCAGCTGGCGTGATAGCTAGTTAATGCATATAGCAGCTAATTTACGCAACAACCTTCATGAATATTCATTGCGGATATATGACAGCGATATAGGCTACTGCCAATGCAGGAGTAAACTACTGTAAACTGTAAACTAAACGGAACTGCTGATTTTTTTTCACCAATTTAAGGTCTCACAGATAGACTTTGGCTCAGTCAAATAAACCTCTCGCAGGAAAAAATATTGAACCAAACGAGGGACACGTTCATTAACTTCAAGGTAAAACCAGGTGGTCTAGTTTACCTAACGGCAATTAAGCGAAGGCGGAAGTATGTAGGAGTGAAGCCTCTCGCTTTCACTGCATATTTTACACTCTCTCGTTCGCAAAGGCGGAAGTAACTCATACGAAGGTGGGTCCAAGTGTCCGTCGAGTTTCATGACAGACTGAACAGGCCTAAAAAATTGAAGATGAAAACAGGAGGAAAGCTGAGGCCTTTCAGCTCAGGCCTGATATAAGAAAAAAATCAAAAGAAAACGGGTACAAACAGCATTGTTGGACATTGCAGAATACTTTATTAAACTTAAAAGGCTTTTGAATTTGAGTAAGTAATATTTCTTTAATTACATGTGCTAAAATCAGCTTTCCCCTTATCTTCTCTGAGTATTGTGTCATTTTGTGCTCCTGCTCAACAGGAGGAAGACTTATCGGTCTGTCCCAGGACAGACCGATAAGTCTACTTGAGTCCACATCAAAGGTGTCGTTCACACTCCTGACTACCAGTCCCATGTTTTCTATCAATTCCATGTCAGTTATTAAAAGAAAATGAAGTAAACATTGAAGGTTAAAGATAGATTTTTAAGCCCTGAGACAAATGGGGCAGTTTGAAAGGGGGTTTATCCCAATTTTATAAAAGTGCTCTCAGTCACATTGTACATACATGAAGTAATAGTTTTTGAGTTTTCATTTAAAGGTGTAAGGATATGAATCTCAAATGAATACCTGTGTTGCACCGACATAATTATATTGAAGTCCCTGTTGTAAGATATATCCCTGTATAGAACTGATTTTATTGAAAAAAAAAAGTCTAAATCAATTTATTGTAGGGCAATTGGTGATCTGAGATATACATTTGTAAATCATGTGTTTCCATCCCAGAGAGTGACTTTATCTGTTGGCCAGTGGTCTGTAACCCATTTCTCCCTCCAGCTGCTCTGCAGTGAGCGCGCCCAGCAGAGGCTGACAGTCCGGATTGAAGACAGAATAAGCGCTCAGCTCTCCGGGTTCGCGGGCGGCCGGGCTGCGGAGTCCTTCGTACAGCCAGTAGAAGAGGGAGATGAGGAAAAAAGGCAGGCCGAAATCCAGCTCAGCAAACAGTCCGAGGAGAACCAGCCAAAGCAGCATTTTGAGCAAAGTCAGGTTGGAGAAGGCGAGTTGTGTGGAGCCAAGCCATCTGCCCAGAGCGCTGTCCAGCAGCCAGGCATCAAGGGCCTGAAGGGAAGACACAGGAGAAGCTCAGGGACTGGGCTCAACACCTTTCATCAGTAGGAGTTTTAAATACTACACTGCTAACTTGGTATGACTTACCGAGTAGCAATATATAGACAGTGGTGGAAAGAGTACTAGAATGTCCTACTCAAGTAGAAGCACTGTTACTTTGCTGATATTTTACTTAAGTAGAAGTAAAAGTACTTCTGTAAAAATGTACTGAAGTAAAAGTAAAAAGTGGCTCATTTAAAATGTACTCAGAGTAAAAGTTACTGTTAGTGACCTTTTCCAGAGATTAAACTAGATTCCTTTAATTGGAATATCTGGAAATGATAAAATAAAGTGCACCAACAAAGTAAAGCCAGATTACTCTTCTCTTCTTTCCTGCAATTTGTACTCTGTAATGGATGTGATTTAAAATGTAACTAAGTACAATACAATACTAGTACAGTCTATGGTGCCCACAGGACAGGAGGAATTTGCTTGTCCGTTTTAATGAAAAGGTTTAAGAACCACTGAAAAAAAATCATCCCATAAATGAAATAACTTACATCGACTTGAGTATTAGTACTTGAGTCCCTTGAACTCGGAGGTGTCGCAGTGTTTGCCAGTTCCTCTGACTGTTTGCTGCCAGCTGTTGTTGCTGATTCATTTGTACTGTCCGGCTGGACAGCTGTGTCCGCTACTGTTAGTGTTTTGGACTGAGGAACGGTACATTCGTCCTTTCTGGTCGCATTCTCAGCCTTTCTTCGGGCTCTGAACTCTGCTAGCTTTTGTTCCATTACAAATCTGACATTTACCTAGCCGGGTCTGCGTGGCAAAACAGGTAGTACCGCACCAGGAAGCTGCCAGGAATATTACAACTCATTCAAAACATATGTAGTCACCGAGGTTACTTCTTTCTCAGAATCGTTTACAATATTATCTATGTGTCGAACGCAATAATGTCGAGTATCCTTCACTTTAGAGGCAGCATTTTGGAGAAATATCTCACTTGCTGCTCGTTTGTTTACCTTTCACGTCCGTGTATATCTGAAACTAGGACGTCGTGTCGCAAAGAGCCGTCTAATGCCGTAAACGTGTCGTTTTTCAACATAATTTTTCACTGCTCGGCTAGGTTGTTTTCATCTGAGGTGAGTACTCTAAACCGAGCATTTAATATGAAATAATTGCATGGATATATGTGTATTTAACCTGTTTATTAGGCTGCGTGTAATCCTCGCCTATGCTAGTTAGCTTGTAAGCTATAGATAGAAACCGACACCGAGAGAAAAAGTGAACGGCACGTAGTGGGGCTATCGACGACGATAGCTCAGATAATCAACTGGCTAATTCATCATCACTTAACCACACCAGTCGCTTTTATGACTGCAAGTCACTGTGGAAAATGAGTTCACCGTTAGTGGTACAGACACGACAGAAAGAGTGTCATTACGGTTAACTTAATTGCATTCCTACTAGTTAAGGACCTTATACTAACTATGAACTAAGACCAGTATGAAACGGCGTCTGTAGTTGGTTAACACATAGTACATGTCACATTTGGTAGTTTACGTGCAAATTAATTTATATATATCACTGTTTTCATTACTGTACAGAATTAGAGGATTGTGTCCATATCATTAAAACTGTCTTGCACTGTCATATCTAGTTTGGGACTGTCATTTTCAAAAATGTTACTAGTACATTCATAACAGTGACTTGTAACAGACAGTGTCTCTTTTTAAATTACTAGTAAAGTCTGAGGAGTAAATGTTACTGAGGATTGCTTGTTCAGAAAATCTCCATTGAGGCTGTTCTTAATCTCGTAAGCAGACACCCTGATGTGCACAGGGTTAACAGTTTTTAAAGGTTGTATCCAAGCTGTGAAACTCAGACCAAGGAAAAGCAAGCTGCACAATAAAATACTTCAAATTGTTGCTGGTTTAGGAGTTTAGTTTCATTCAATTCCTTGTCTTTTAAAGATACTTCTGATTCATTTTTTTTAAGGTTCATCTAAAGTTCTTCCTCCTGCTGGTTATAACCTGGAGTCTGTGTCTCTCTCCTCTCTCCCCAGACATGGCCTCAGCTCCGGCACAACAGCCCACCCTGACTGTTGAGCAGGCCAGAGGTGAGAAGAGCTGGCCTTCTTTTTTAAATGACATTTTCCATTTTCTCTAGCAGTGCTAATGACTTTCTTTCTGAGGTGACACACACCATTACTGAGGAAATATTGGAGAAACACTGGCAGCATCTGCTTTTTCATTTTAGGCTGTGTGTCTGTTTAGGAGTTGTATGTGTGTACTCTTCTTTTATAGTGTAAAAGCAGCGATATTAATGTTTTTGTGTGTTTCAGTGGTGCTCAGTGAGGTGATCCAGGCCTTCTCTGTACCGGAGAATGCAGCGCGGATGGAGGAGGCGCGTGAGAGCGCCTGCAACGACATGGGCAAGATGCTGCAGCTGGTGCTCCCTGTGGCCACCCTGATTCAGCAGGAGGTTATCAAAGCCTATGGCTTTAACAACGAAGGAGAGGGTGAGGCAGTGCTCTGTGGCCTAGAAAAGGAATGGATTTAGGCTCAATATTTGCTGATTCAGGAAGGACAGTAGGACTGATTAATCCACTTTTATGGTTTTACAGAGGTTTAGTTTACAACGGTTTTATGAAGTTGATCCTGGGTCTGTTTCACTTTCAGGTGTTCTAAAATTTGCTAGATTGGTGAAGATGTACGAGACCCAAGACCCGGAGATCGCAGCCATGTCAGCCAAACTCAAGTCTCTCCTCTTGCCACCTCTATCAACACCACCTATAGGAGGAGCCATACCAGCTTCATAGGAAATATTAACCTTCCCTGGTTTTGCTGAATGGATATCAAATGTTTATTAAGTGCAAATTGTCTGCAAGGCTACTTTCATTTAGTGCTTTTGACCTAGACGTGATCCTGTCTCCACTTCATCTCATTTTCTTCAATCTTTATGGAAAAATAACTCTTCAAACTCGCTGTGGTAATAATATACAACACATGGTTGATTTCAAGTTCCAACAAAGATGAAATCCACACCTGAGCTACATTTCTAGTTTCATTAAATGCATCCTTGCAAAAAACAATGTTACTGTAAATTATTGCTTTTTAATGTTTAATGTGTATTTATTTGTTACATATTACTTTATGGCCATTGTCATGTCATTGAACCTTAAACATTTTCTTTTGATGCCATCTTTTATACCATTTTTATAAGCTGTCGGATGTTGACAAATGTTGTCATTCTTAAGTTGTGTATTAAAATTCTTTGAGAAATCGTTTTCTGTGAATCCCGTCTCTTGTGTGGCACTGCAGCGTTCAGAGAAAAAGAAATAAGCAATACCTTCCATACATCCATATTAATAACTTTATTATTGCAATAAGGCTTTGGCAACTATGACTTTATATGTTTACTCTGTTTTTAAAAATACTTAAAGCGCTTACACACATATACATATACATATACATATATACACACATTTCCTCAAAGGCAGTTCTCCTTTGACCCTAGCTGTGGTCTTTATGAATAAAACATTGTGCCACTATATAAAGTTTGAGTTCATGTCTGGCTCCTCTCTGTTGTGGTTTTGAGTTTGGGTGCAAGCAGACACGACACTGTATGTGGCTAATAGGATTATCATAGCAGGAGAGTTATACATAAAAAAAAAATGTCTTTTGGAGACCTAGGGTCTAGGTGCAGTATGTACAACTGAAGTGTCCAAGTCACTGAAATCATCCACTTAAAAACACAAGAAAGTTCATGTTAATCATAAAGTGCTTTCATATTTAAAAACAAAATGCAAACAATAAGTGCAAAACACGTGCAGCCAGCACCCAGTAACAGATGTGAGAGTCATTGTAGACCAGGTGCATATTCTCTGGACTGTAGTCCTCTACTTCTGGATTGTAAATCTGACAATCTTCCATTTGTGTGTCCTGTGCGTTATCACCCCATAGCTTTTCAGATCCAGTGTCATTACCATGCGTACAGTAAAATAAAAGGCATTCCCAGGGAGAAATGCTGTTGAGTCTCTTTCATCTGGGTGTCAGTTAAAAGTTGTGCGTTCACACACACAATAATGCCAGAGGGTGGATCCAGTATTGCTGACGGTGGCACATCTCAAAGTCTTGGCTGGCGAGCTCAGTTTGCGCAGGACTCCCTCTTGTGGTGAGTAGTGGTTTAGTCCTTCAGCCTGGGTCCAGGCTCCGGAGCTGGACAGAGGAGGATGATGTCACATCTCAAAGTGGCGAAAGATGCTCTCGACGTAGCCCAGCACCCTCTGCCAGTCCGGCCCGCCCGCCTTCAGCATCTCCTCCACCGTCTGTCGCACAGTTACCATTAAAAGACCAGAAACAGCTCTAAAATGTTATCATGAATTAAGAGAGATCTATAAATCAAGCTCCTCTGTCAGAAGCCTGTCATCAGAGGAAACTGCTTTACCCCGATCAAAAATCTTTCCCCCTCAGACAGACATGGCTGATCACAGCTGTATTGTCTGAGATGTTATGTGACAAGCTGCATTCCGCATCAGAAGTGTGTCGTGCAAAATGTCTCACCAGCATGGCTGCGATTCCCACGCTCTCTCCCGTCTGAAAAGCCAGGTCCAGGTTTTCCTTCTGCAAGAAGAAACCACAGCAAAGTCAGAATCGTCTCATCACCTCTTAACTACACATTATTACAGATTCATGTAAAAAGGCCATGTAAACTTTATAGAAATAGTCATTACTGCTATTACTGAGTGGATATCTGGGCATTTCATTCTGGTTATTACATAATCTGTGCATTACATTACATGCATATGTGCATTAGATACTGATACGTTTGTATTTTCATTATTAAGTTTATACATACTTATATTTTTGCACGTAATTGACACCTACACATGTTTAACCCCACAATTGTTTGCATCCTATTTTATTGCATAATTGCTTTACTAGTCTCCTCCTTTTATTAGTTTTATTGCTTATTTTTTTTATATAGCTTTTTCTCTATTTGTATTTTCCCTACTGACTCCTGTTAATTTTGCTGCTGTAACGACTTAATTTCCCCACAGGGATCAATAAAGTTTCATCTGATATTATCCATCATCTAATCTGTAACAGAGGGTGAAACCGTAACCTTCCGGTTACCTTCAGGACAGTCACATTAAAATACAATGCCGCCATCTTAATGCCCACATATCACTTTAACCACACTGATATACACTGGGTTTTTGTGTGGCAATGTTATTTTTTCATTGGTCTAGTGTAAAATGAAATTGAACATCAGCAATTGTACCAGTATATCAAATTTTGTGTTAATTGTGCTAATATTAGTGCATTTTCAAAGGTATCTCTACCAGTACAGATCATCAGATATATTAGTTTGCTGATATATCAGGTCGATATTGGCCTTTTGTTAAATATTGGATATCAACCAATCATGTTGTCCACCAATATGAGTGTGGACAACATCATAAAACAGTCTGTATAGCCAGCAATGAAAATTTATTTTGATTTATTCATTTACATTTTTCATTTAAGTGCTGAATGTATCCCACGGTTTCCTGCCTTCAACTGATAACCCTAAAAGTTTTAGTGTCCCATGATGGTCCAAATGCTGTTTTAGAGGCTTTTCTGCCCTGATGAGTAAAAATCTGGGGAAAACACTGAAAACCTGTAATTTTGGGGAGATTTTTTGGCATGAAAATGGTCAAATTTGTAGTTTAGGATTATCAGCTTTAAACCAAAAATATTGGCATTGGCCTTCAAAAACCGACATCGGTTGAACCCTGCCAACAGGTTGTCATGGTCATACGTGTGTATTGGTTGGGTCTACTCTGTATTGATTGTTTTACCTTGTCTGCAGAGTTGAGACTGCTGTATGGGATGTGAGAGGGTAAATAGGTGTGGTACACAGCACAGAAGGCCAAGCCGTCCTCCCAGCTGCTGCTGAAGTTGGTGATCTCAATGTTCTGCCACAAAACATAAGGATTCAGAGAAGATACGATTGGTTATAGCCTACCAGTGTCTCCTAAACTATGAGTCAGGACTAAAAAGTGGTCAAGGGCACTCTTCTGGTGAGTTCCATGTTTTAATTAGCCTGGACTGAATACCTGAGGTCAAAAACTTTAAGAATCCCATTTCAATTGTGTATCTCATGAATGGTGAAATTCTCCCCTCTAACCTCATAGCCTTGGGTCCGACTCTGGCACCAGCGCAGCAGGGAGTTTCTCCTGGAGCCGCCGTGACGCCGCAGCAGAGCGCTGAAGCCATCCTGAGGTCTGAGGAGGAGAGAGAAGGCTGTAAGCCCCTTTCACAAAGAGGAGCGCTCATTTAGAAATTCGGTATTGCTGCTCATTCACACTGCCCATTGAAGGTGAAATTAGTGCGATTTTTACCACCCCCGCAGCACAAAATGACTACAATATATCTGCGGGGGATGATAGGCTGAGATTTCTGGCTTTCAAAACTCACTTTCCGGCCCGTAATCTGTTCTGGAACAAAAATTACAAGACTCCCAATGATTGAAAGTCACAGATTAATTAATGCCTCTGTAAAAACCATAAAAGTCAGCATGAACCCTCTCACACTGAAGTTGTAATGCTGGAATTCATAACAGATTTTTCGCGTGATTCACTGCAAACCATTTCAACAAGTCATAGGATGTGAGTAAATGAGAATATTTTGGCAAGCACTTTTCACACGGTATAAAAAGGTAGCTTCAAGCTGAATTTGTGACTAGGTTGGAATGTGGCTTCATGCTGGTTTTGAAAATGCAACTCTGACTCATTCATATGATAGAGCAGTATTTACCAACCCACAAAGCAGAATCCAGCAAGGCACATGTGTGTAAAACAGACTGTAGTGACTGTTGAGGGGTTTTGTCAGTGCCAACAAAGAAAAGAATGCAATATCCACTTACCTAACATAATCTGAGCTTTGGTCTTCATCCTGTTTTTCTGCCGGACAAAAAACAAAGCAGTCACAAACAAAGCAAATCCTATCTAACTGTCAAAAAAGAATGCCATGGTGGGTAAGTAAACTTGAGCTCACTTGTATAAAAGTTGGACCAGCTGTCCTGCCGTTGTAAAATGCGATCCATCCTTCTCCCTTTGCCTGGCTCTTCTTTCTGGAAGGGTTCAGAGACACAAAGCACTGATTCTACATCATTTCATCAGGATCAGGGAGGTGCAAATGTTGATATAGCATTTGATATAATTATGAAAGTTTACTGGACATTTCCACATCAATTCAATTGCTTTACCTTGCATAGTGGCAGTGTTGTGCTTGTGTTTTGTGAGGTCCCATTCTGAGCAGGGGAGACGGTTGGGAGGGGGAGTCGAGACAGGCTCCTAAAAGACAAGGTTTGCTTGTTTGATAATACCTTCTTCACACAGAGGCCACACACATTTCATGTAGACTCACCAAGATCGCTCAGACAGCATCACGATCCTCCTTGGATCTCGTGGCCCACTTCCCTCCTCTTTCTTCTTCTCTATGGCGGCCAAGCTGCGCAGGTACGCCTCCGCCACGCCCTTCCCCGTCAGCTTCCCTGTCCCGTTTGCTTCCTCGGGATCCTGCCTCGCATCTTTAACATCCGCCCCTTCATTCGCTTCGCTCTCCTCTTCTTGCTTTTCAACAGTTTCAACTTCTGCCTCGGCTAGTTTTTCCTCCGCATCTTTCAGCGTGTCTTCCTCCTGTTTGTCTGTTTCAGTCTGGCCCTCCTCAGAGTCTTTTCCCTCCGCCTCTTTATCAGAGTCCGTTGCGTCTTTGGCCCTGTGCGCGTCCCTCAGGGCGTCCAGCTCGGCTCGCTCCCGCTGGCCCTGCAGGGTGAGTTCAGACAGGCGGCGGCGGGCGTCTCTGTGCTCCGCTCTGAGCCTCTCCAGCTCTCTGTCCTTGTCCCGCTGTCTGCCGAGAGCCTGGGCCAGCTGCTCCTCCGTGCCCCGGTGGCTCTCTTGGAGCGAACCCAGAGCCTGCTCCGCTTCGCCCCGCAGCCTGTCGGCCACGGACACCGCCACCTGCAGGTCACACTGGAACTGCTGCCACTCGGCCCTCTCCGCCTGCCGCGGGGGGAGAGGAGAGGGAAAATCCACCATCAGACTGAATACTCAGGTTATTCCTTCCTTCTCGTACAGTGCAGTCTACTTGTGGCCATTAACATGTCTCTTTAAAAGGGCAATAAGATGTTTACTGCCTCATTGCCCAAAATGACCAGAATACATCTGCAGGGGGGTTGATAAGGTTGTTGTTCAATACCAATGACTCAATGATTACTCCACCAACTCCTGAGATTCCTGGCTTTCCAAACTCACTTTTGATTACTTTCAATTTTGGAACAAAGGCTCCCCACCCATTGGAATTTCAACACACCCACTTTTGTTTTAATGGAAAAACACAAAAACACATGCAGAACCTAAGGCAGAAACATTTCCAACAAAAACATCTGCACACTTGTATTGTTGGTAAGATAAATGAGGTGAAGTGCACCGGCTGACACATGATTCAACATCCAGCGCACACATGGAGCTTGTGTGTTATGTGTGTCAATCAATAAAGCACTACAGTGATAAGTCTACTGCAAACACACCCAATAAATAGGGACTTTGCATTGGCCCACAAGAAATCCAAACAAAAAACACTGTAGCCTTGGACGAGTTCATTGCCTGTGAATGCTATGACTATTTAACAAAAGTATCTGAGGTTAACTTTATAGACTTTATAGTATAAAAATCTTTATAGCGTGAGAAAAGAGAAATCTTCAACCTCTGCAGACCACCAAACTCCCTCTCTGCAGGAAATATGAAATAATAGTTTTACCAGGACATTATCAATCATAGTGTGTAAAGATACAGTATATCAATCTCAAGTCTTTTCACTGCAAATTGCATGTCGTGGCAGCATTTCTTAATGTGATGATATGGTGCCTTGTAATATAGTGATGCTGCATGAGATATTTAAATACATGTTATGGCCATTCATCATTATGGCCATCAGAGGTAGCAGGATGTAAGGGAATACTCCTGCTATTTTCTTAAAAATACTGTACCTGGACCTAAAACATCTCATTTTCCACAATCATTCAAGTTTTCAAAGTTCTCCATGGCATTTTATTTGACATTTCATTTATTTTGCTGACATGTGGCCAAATCATTTTCCCTTGCTGTGTCTGTGGCAGGAGGAGAGGGGAATGAGATGACATGGGCGACTGCAGCTCTGCAGGCAGGGAAGTGACAAGTTGTAGGTTTTAATAAGATTTCTAAGTTTTTAAATTGTCCCTTGACTGATCAAACATCATTTTTACATGACCTGGAACGACCAACGGAAATATGTTCTAAAACGATCGAACCGAGCGCAAAGCCATGACAGCCGCTGTGATGCCTGCAAATTCGTATGCCGCCCCCGGCACCGTGGACACAGCTCCATGTTGCAGCTACCTATAATTGGGTGACAATTTAAGTAGGAAGTAGGGTTTTGTCTCTGACTCACCCTCAGTGTCTCCTTCAGGCTGTGCACCTCCTCAACCAGCTCATCTCTCTCCGTTACCAAGCGCCGGAGCAGCTCTGACACAGACAGGACAAACACAAAAGCCCAAGGGGTTGTGGAATATTAAGGAGTGCATGGAAATAGATTTAACTCTTAACTTCATCACAATTGGTAACTGATCCATTACATTTACTGGAGAGCAACGCAGTACGCAAACTACAGTTACCACTGAAAATATAGGTTAGTACTTGTTGGATTACTCAGATATAACAATGACTGATCACGGTTGTAAATGATAACATTACAATTACAGTATGTAATTTGGACTAAATAATAATAAACTTTATTATATAGCACTTTTCAAAACAGGAGTTACAAAATGGTAAAGTAATGGCAGTAAAAGGTACATGGTAAAAAAACTGTAAGTTAATAAGTGAATTAAATCTAATTTAATTCAGTATTAGACATGTTATGGACAGGCCTTTTTGTACCAATGGGCCTTGAGGAGAAATTTGAAGGAGGACACTGATTTAGCCAGCCTAACCTCCTCCTCTAATCCATTTAAGTTAAGTCTGTATTGACAATCCCAAAGTATCTCAGTGTAACTTTGTGGATGGGGAAACAAGCCAGACAAAGTGTAAATACTGCATAAATACTGCGAGGAAGTGATATGCATGCCAAATGAAGCTTTGCTGTTTGTTTGGATCAGCTGACGACCAGCTGATGCTGCCTGAACCAACACAATCACATTCAGCGCTTCAAACAAGGCGCTCCATTTTAGCTGTCAGCTCCTCATTCATCCCCGTCTGCCACATGCTGCTTCCTCCCTGCACCCCCCGTCTGCTTCCTTATTAATCAAATACACTTTGCAATGCTATGTTTCTGTCGGCTTGTCTCTTGAAATGACGCATATTCCGTATCTCAGTGATATGCGTCTGCTGGGCCCTGTTCTGTTGCCCTGTGGGGGGTTGATTGTGCTCCCCGCTGAATATTCAGCATGCTGCTTGGATTCATACAGGGAGCAGAGCAGAGCCTGTACCGCCAAACACAACTGTATAACCTCGTACAATAATGGTGTTGACTTCATGGCGAAGAGTGGGCCTAACATTTTTTGTGAGGGTTAGGGTTAAGAGAAATCCGATTTCAATGTGTATACTGGAGATGCATTTAAATGTCCGGTGTAATAATTTATCCAGCTAAATCATATCTACACACAATCCAGATACAAGACACAGATGTTAAATCTTAGGGGAAAAAGGGGCCACAAAAAGCAATGCCTTGATTTAAAGCAAATAACTGACCTCTACTGCTTGTGGCAGCTAAGGCAGGAATAGCCTTTTCTTTATCTTTTCCTCATTGCCCTGCGTTACATATTTATGTGTGCAATAAATAACTTAAAGGGGAAATAAGTATAATTTTCCATGCCCCATAGTGCACAATGACCGTAATATATCTGCAGGGATTTGATAGGTCATCAATACCAATGACTCAACAATTATTTCGCCAGGTGCTGAGATTTCTGGCTTTCAAAACTCACTTTCTGGCCCGTATTCAGTTTTGGAACAAAAACCCCCCCACATATTTGCATTTCAAGACTCTCCGCTTCCTTGAATTGAATTGAATTGAATTGAAATTTTTTATTGACAATATAAAAATATATGACATCTATACAAAAAAAATATATGCACAGCCTCACCAGGAGGCATCATAGCTTTGTGCATTATTTGTCAAAAGGATAAAACACAATAAAGCCCAAGAGCTTATTTCCATTGTGGTCCTTTGGGTGTAGATGTGTGTTTAACTGTTATTGATTGAATGATTATGTGAGCATAATACGCATAAATTACTTAATGTGTGTGTGTGTGTGTGTGTGTGTGTGTGCGCGCGCACACGTGAGTGCGCATGTGCGTATGCACGTGCCTGCGTGTAGGGGGAGGGTGGCGAGGGGCAGTAGAGATCCTCTGATATGATGTGAAGACGGCAAGAGAGGAGTGTGTAGCAGGAGGCAGCTTCTGCTGATGTTGCAATTCCCAATAGAGGTCAATAAAAGGTCATAGGTCACTTAAAGCCCCTTTAAAGGAAAGAAAACAGAAAGCCGTGTCGATGTGGAGGGAGTGCCTACCTACTGCTCCTGTGGTGACATCCTGGCCCGGAGTGAGGCCCAGCGAGGCCCGGTAGTGCTCCATCAGACTGAGCAGGACCAGGGTCATCTCCTCCCCGGCCCGCTCCACCACCGCCTGCGGCTCCAGCCCGCTGTCCCGCTCCTGCCAGCTCTGCTCTGACGGGGAGGCCCTGGACGGAGGCAGTGACACCGCTGCCGCCTCGCTCCCCTTTCTCCCCGGGGAGGTGACGCCGTCCACGCTGATCACCGCCCATTCTGCAGGAACGGACAGTTTTCGCGTCCAGTCGGAGGGGGGGTCGCCGCCGGCGGCCTCGGGCGGCTGCTGCGCCTTATCGGTGGGTGCCGAGGAGGGGGAGGCCATGGCGGTCAGCTCGGCTTCCGAGGGCGTGGTGGGAGGCGTGTGGAAGAAATCTAAAGGAGAACCTGGGAGGGAGAGGAAAACAGACACTGAGGAGGCGTAAGAAAGAGAGAGAGTCAGAGAAGGAAAAGGATAGAACACCACTGTCCTGAGCTAATTCTAACTTTAAAAAAATAAAATAGAGGATAGAAACATTCAGGTGTGGTGAGTGCAAACCTCCCCCCCTCCCCTCCTCCTCACTGCTTTTCTTCGATGCAGACGCAAGCAGTCGGTGTCCTCTCCCTCATTTACAGTGCTGGAGCTGATTGATGCGGCAAAGAGCCTCTCCTGCCAACGTCTCGGCTGGCAAACACACACTGATCCCCCATGTGGCCCTATCCGGGGAGACACTCTACTTCACTGGATCCACTATCTAACGGCAGCTCTCACTGCAGCCACGAGGCCGTTACATCCGTAGGCCATACTGCCAGTATCCTGCAGAAAACACGTGCCTCCGAAAAGACGCTTTTCCAGGAATTGAGAGAAATATGCTTGATGCATTATTAATAGTCTGGCTTGGCCCCAGGATCATGAAACATCCTCTACAATGTCAGCTGTCGGCTACAGTGAGAAAACAAAAGAGCAAAGTTGGGGGTATGCAGTTTCTGCCTGACACTGACGATATGCTATTGATGCTGTGCACCGACTGTTAACACATGCAGATGTAAACAGGCCACAGGGGATCGACACCTGGCCAGACTTAAGAAATCTCTCCCGCTTCCCTTCCCTGCCCTTGTGCGGGGCTGCAGGATTCTGCCGACTCGACGTTTCCCTGGCAGGGGCGTGATGTATTCTGTTGGGCTACGCTCGCAGTGGAGCTATTCTCATCCCAGCCCGAGTCCGCTCCCTGCATACTGACAGCCAGGAGACGAAAGCCAGGGGCAGCATGTAAAACAGCTGTAAATGGGAGTCGGAGTGAGTGAATGAACGAGTGGCCGAGTGTTTTCAGTTAGAAAACAAGGCACGTAAAGGCAGTTTCACATGTTGGTGGCCCCGAATGGCAGCGAGAGGCAGCTGTTTGAGATTTAAAGAACCCATGAAATGGCATTTTGAGAGCATCTTGCTGTGATGTATTTCCTCTTGAAACAGGATATTGGGGCAGAACGTAACGCGGGGAGGGATGATTTTATTGGCTGGAATTTTTATTCATACCAGCTGGTACACCATGAGGTCACCGTTAAAGATACACTGTTTTCCAGGAAATAAAAGTAATGGGATTTTTGATATAAAAATACAAGAAAATAAAACATTCTGCATTTTTTTTTGCCATTTATTGTTAAATAGGTGGATATTATGACACGGAAAAAAAGGTGAAAAAGTCATTTTTCATTTCATGGTGACTTTAAAGTCTTCAGTACCCAAAAGTCATGCGATGTGACGTCAGTAAACCAGACACAGCAGGCTCATGTTTACCAACCCGGCCAGTCTGTGATGATTTAATCCAAAGAATACCAAAGGGATGAGAGAGGCAAAGATCTAATGAGTGACTCCAGCTTTCTCTGGACAGAGAGCTGCTCACTGCTGTTTAGCAGACAGTTTCTATTTGGCTCTTAACTTTCGATTTGCCACTTCCCATCTGCTGAGAAGATTTCCTGCCAACGATCATACCAGACAGCAGAATTTAATTTGGGCAATTATGGGCGAATCTACAGCATCTCAGTTAGGGGGGATGGGACGCTCTTCTCTATTGCAGCCCCACTTTGTGATTTATGCTGATGAGTGTATTTTTACACAAAAATCTCGCCTAGTGCAGCTTTAAAAAAGACATCAGATAACTTGATTGAATGTGTTGAAGGAGTGCTTGGGCTTCCATATATCAGTGTTTTTCCCATTTTTGCAGGACAAGGAACATGATGAGTTTTCTCTGTCTTTACATACATATTCCTGGTAGTAAGGGGGGGGGGGGGGTTCCCAGCACTATAGGCCTTTCTCTGCTGAATGAACAGACATATAACTATGCTCTCTTTTGCAAACACAGACACTGAATGGGACGCTGCCTCGCGAAGAACACAAGGTACTGACTGTGGGAACCAGGAAGAGAATAGTCGAACAGTTTAATAGACTGAGAGGTGACAATCCAAGCATTCATGCGAGAAGCTGGCCATACACAGCGTTTGTGTGTGTGAGAGAGAGAGCGATAGAGAAAGAAACGAAAGAGTGAATCTTAAAATATGTTCCATAAATGTAACACTTTTTCAATTAGCTGACTTGAAACCTTTTTGTACAAAACTAGCAGCATTTTCAATCAGCTGTATTTTGAAATGAGCTGTGAAAATCAGCCATTTTTCAATAGCGTTTCAAAATGAAACCATTGTGTGTGTGTGTGTGTAATCGCCTTTGTGCTCAGGTGGGCTACCTGTAGTGCCATGGCTGTCCTTGCCAGCGTGGTTACCCATGATCCAGCAGGGGCAGGCAGCTGGACGGTCTATCCCAGTGTCCTTCACTCTCTCCTCTGTCTTGTCAGGCCCACTGCTGTGTGGATGGGGAGCAAATCATAGCATAAATATTTCAGCAATATGACTCACTGCTGAACTTTACTTCACCAGAGCAAATAAAAAAAAGGAGTCTGAGGACTACCTAAGTCTTACAAGTCCTTGCTTCGAGAAATCTTTAGCCCAGGCTTTCCTAAAGCAGGGCCACCTTATATAAAAATTGGGCTCTAAGAAAAAAATCCTCATTAAATGAAAATCTCATTCTATACGCCCAGGTAGACCTCCCTAACAACAACAACAAATAAAAGCCTATATTTAGCCTACAATTCATTTTAGAAGGATACTATACAAGTATCACAGCAAAACTATAACGTATGATAAGGTCACTGCTCTCACTCTAGAGTACCACAGACACACTCGAAGTCCCTAGAGTAATATTAAAGGGAGATTATAGTGGTTTTTACTTGGGGCTATCTGACAGTGACAAAATGGCTTAAGGCCATCTATGGTACACCTCAGGCAAACTATCAAATCACTAGACAACCAGGATTCTATAGGTCTACATGTAATAACATTAATGCAGACATGTGGCACACATGATTCATAACCCACTATGGCCTATGACCCATTAAATGATTCATTATTAGGGGGTGATAAATTGTCGACGGATTGAAGAGTTGTGGGCTGTAACTGACTACTTGCTCTAGTAAGTTGTTTTGATTGGGACCGGCCTGTCTGCAGGAGGCCTACTGTAGTGTCTAGGCGGTCTAGGCTATATCATGTGTAAGCATTGCCACGATACATGCCGTTCTCTCGTAATAAGAACAAGACAGGCCAAACCCTATTCTATAATCTGTCAATTTAATGTCGCCTTGCTTATAAGCAAACATACATACCTCGTAGAACATAACTCAAGACATTTTTGAAATCGTTAGTGTCCATTGGTAAATTCGGCATACATATGATCCACCAAGCAGCACTTTATGTCAACACAATTTTAACTTTTACAAGTTAACACTGTTGACAGTTTTGGTTCACACTGTTTTGCTTCACACTGGCGAACCTACTCCGAAACTTGAAATTGTATTAAAATAAGTGTTGCTTGGTGTATATGATGCATGCCGAATTGAAGAGAGCCCACTAATCATTCTAGAAACGTCTTAAAATATGCTCTGCCAAGTATGGACGTTTGCCGACGAGCCACACAACCTTAAATTTAATTTCTCAGCGGAATTCGGCGTACATCTCTCTTCATGCAGAGAGCACCGCCCGTATCGGGGCAGGTAAGAGGATTTTGCAATATTGTTTTGGCTGTGTATCGTCGCACCAACAATGCATACTGAAGAAGACACACGACATGCACCGTTAACCTCCAATTCATTCACCCATCCTACCTGCTCAGCCTATCCGCGGGGCGCCTTCCAGTTTGGGCACCGACTGTCCGGTTTTCCCCCTCCGGCTGTCTCGAGTCGACCTTGCTCCTTTCTTCGTCAGGTCCCCCCTATTTCACCGGCAGTCTCGGCCACAGTTGTTGAGAATATTTTTTGTAATAGCCCATATTCACCGCAAAGCTACAGGAAAGCAGCCGTCATCCATAACTTAAGGTGCAATTCCCAATCCCCAACTCTCCTTCGCCTTTAATTCCAATGCGACAAAAAGGGGAGAAGGAGGGAGAAACAAACTGGTTGCGCAGCAGCTGCACCCCCGACTCAACGACATGAGTGTTAACAACATCCAATGGAGCAGTTTGTCAAAATGTTTTCACGCAAGTCATGATTCAATAGTCTACATTATATGTTATTCGGGGATAGGCGTGCAGTCATCAGGCTAAATGCGTTGGAAAAGCAATGCATGGAAGGCGGTTGGAGTAGCCTAATTATCTTTTGTTAAATGCAGGTGTGGTGGCGGGCAGGTAACAGGTTAGAGGCTTCACACGGTGTACAGCCGTCATATCTCACATATCTGGCATAGCTCACAAGAAGTGAAATGAAAACAAGCTGAACCATCAAATTAATCCTTAGCAGACAAGCAGACAAGACGGCCTGTTGGGGGGAAAACTCCGTTACAGGTCCCCAAACCGGTGTCCGAGGCCCTCCAGGGGTCGTTGAGGGAGTCCCAGGGGGTCCACCAGCAAATTGAGGAATAGTTTTATGTCACTGGAATGTATAAACGTGTCGCCAAAATGTAGGCTACGTGGTTGGCAATTGTGGTTTTAGTTTTCACTCTCCCCACTGTGGCTATCACCCACAGTATAGACAGTTCTGCAGCTCTATACCAAGTCATATCTAACAACATAAATCCTCTGACGTGGGGTTCCTTACGACACATATCAAAGTCTTATTAAATACGGGTCCAACTGATCTATTTGGGGGTCCTTGACATGAAAAGGTTTGGGAGCCCCTGCTCTATTACGTCAATATAAGGGCCCATGCTTATTTTATTTTTTTTTATCCCTGGTGAGCTGAAATGTTTTGTGCAAAGTGCATTAAAACAGATGAAAGGAAAAACCTAGTAGCACTGTTCAGTAGTTAGGGCGGCCTCTAGTGTTCATGTAAAGGAGAAACAACTAGGATACATTTTCCAGAGATACAGTGATGTAGTGGTAAATCAAAATGTAGTCTTTTATTCTTGTTGATCATCATAGGGTAAATAACTACCAATAAAACACAAATCAATATTTTCAGAAAAGGATTGATCTATGATTTTTCCCTTTAGAAGACTCACATGACCTACACCAGATTGATTTATAATAAAGTCAATAATGTCAGCCTAAATGTCAGGTAAACACTGTTCTGCAAATTAAAAGGTGGATAAAGTGATTTTATGTGGGTAGTAATCTGCATTCCCACCATATAAGGCTGGTCATGTTGGTTGAGCTTGTTTATCTAGAGACTAAGTCATTCTAGCACTGCATTCAAATTACCAACAAGTTAGACATTACTCAAGCTCAAGCATTGAGCAATTGGAAGAATGATAATCTGCCTGATCTCACTTTAGTATAGGTGTTGTTTAGCCTGTAAAATGAACTGGGAATATTTAGTGGATGCTCTCTCCACAAAGCTGCTTTCTGACTGACATAACCTGTTTCAGTCAGATTCAGCTTACTGAAGTAGTTTGACCAATCACCAGGGCCCAGTTTTTCCAAAACGTCTGGATCCAAATTATACAGATTTTTTGCGAGTTTTGCGATCGAGGATCAGACTGATGTCAGTTTTTCAAAAATAATTAGCAGATAGGATCATTCTGATCCAGATACCACAAGATCAAGATGACAGAATCCAGATTTGCAGTCTTGAAGTAGACCTATATAGAATCTCATTTATCAAAAACCAAAAAACAACTATGCGATTTTCACACATCCTCACATCCTATCAGAAAGGTTTTGAAAAAAAGTTAAAAAGGAATTAAAACAAACATCAATGTATTTCAATTCAATATATTTTCTCCTCTCATGGTGACTAGAGTTTATTGTTGGCAATTATTATACCATATATAGTATTTTTGGACATTGTAAACTTTTTCTGTGTTTTCAAAACCATTATAAATCACCTTATAAAACAATAGAAAAAATACTGTAAAAAAGAAAAACCCCAAAGTGAAATGAAATTTAAAAAAAAAGTCAACAAAGTGTGTGTAAGGGCAACTTCACAGTCACATATTCACATTAAGCAAGAGTATGTAAAGGTGAGTTTTAAAAAAGCTTAAAAAGACACTGCCAAGGATTTCAGGTAGGAAGTTCATTAGAAAAAAAAGTCTCATCATCTCTGGTGTGTACACAGCCTACAGGCCCCTTGGGAACAAAACTCATTACAAAGACAGTGTACACCACTTGTGTATCTTTAGGGTCTCTGCAATGTGGGCAAAAGTCAAGAGAAGCAGACAGTTTTCAGCTTGCGGCTGTTTCTATGCACCGCAGCCACATGATTTCTCCGTGACCTAAGCCTCTGCAGAATCATTTTCTTAGCGAAAATCTCACCATCCTCCTTACCACCCAACCCACTCACTTCTATTACCATACACAATCGTCTCCAAAGCTTAAGGCGCTTCAAAACAACAGGCTGGCTGGCTGGCTGCTTCTGCAAAGTTTTTTTTCTCTTATCTTTATTGACTCAGGGAATGTGTTCTGAGCTTGCAGACTCTTTTTCAACACTCATACAGTTTGACACCATCACACCTACATCCTGTCCAGTACAACTACAGTCTACTAATGCTGGCCACCAGGAAGCTCTGCTGCAGTAATTAATATTCAAGTGTCTTGTCCAAGGGCACTTCAACAGTAATTGTTGAGGGAGAGGAAAATTCTTATTCACTCTCGTTCCCTAGACAGAATTTTCACTGATGAATATCCAGTTACAAACCTGATTCTCTTACCACCTCCCCAGTCTCAACACTAATGCCTTAAAGCAATTAGCGATTTTTCTGACCACTAGAGGGCGACAGAACCCGCAACACACTTGTAACTAACACACAGCAAAGCCGCTGTACTACGATGCCTACGAAGGACAAATAAAAGGTTAAACACTAATAGCTAAGCTAAACGTCTGCTGAAAAGTGTTGCTGGTTACCCATCTACTTTGCTAAAACGTTCTCCCCGTGGTTACATGTCCCACAATGACAGTGAAGAGGTAGGTAGCAAGTTTACTAGTTTAACACGGTTACTTGCTTGCTTCATCGATTTTTTTGGGATGGGAGGGGGTGAGGGCCGCTTTTAAACGGCGAGGGAGGAAACGAGCTAGGTTTAAAAAATGAAAAGACTGGTCTGCTTATTGCAGGTTTAATATAACCCCCCCCCCCAAAAAAAACAATACAATAATAAAAAAACAAATGAATAAATGTACAACAGGGGACGACAATGGAGGCTATATTTGTCTGGCATTGTCTACTTATTTGTTTTATTTCTTGCTCCAGCTATCCATCTTTCAACGTAGCTACCTAGCTAGGTGTAAGTTAGCTAGCCATCAAGCAGGCTAATTGGTCCAGCTGTGACATTTTGCGTGTCAGGTAAAGTAGGTTTCACAAACTAAATTTAAATTTAAAGTTTCTTGCCTTAAAGGACACACTATAGACTAAACTCGTCAAATGCAACTCAATAGACTAAACTGACCAAAGGCCATATGAATTCAACTCAGGAATTCTGCTTTATGGTGTATTTTCACTTTAAATTACACACATCATGCGACGACATAGGCTAACTCACTTTATTCACGTAAGCTAATTTGTTATCCAGATGTATAGGCTATACTTGTAAAGAGTCAAAGGAGGCGCTTTGACTTTTTCATTACTTTATTTTGTCTACTTAAGTGTGTGATTAGGGTGCTGAAAAGTTCCATTTATTTTTTTAAATAGGTTATATCGTGTACAAGTAGGCTACTGTAGGTGTAGACTTTGTAAAAATGGCGTCTGATACAGGCTGTCTTCAGCAGAGGAGCCGTGCTGTCAGTGGGCATAACAACAGAGCTGGATAAGTCATCTCCAAAGAATGAAGTGTGGTGCTGCAGGACTTGCGTCGGACAAGATATAAAAAGCCTCCATCATGGGAAACTACGACCGCTCTGTCGCAGATGTTTCACACGAGCCAGGCAATGAAGATTTTCACGGATGCCAGGGGACATGATCACCTTTTCCTTATTTATTGCCCGTTTAATATCGTCGTTTGGTTCCATGAAGTGACCTTCTCTGAGGCGGAAGATGTCAGCGCTGAAAAAGGTAAGGAGGGAAGCAGAGAGTCGTGTATGTGCATGAATTCAGCTCACAGCCCAGACTGTCATTACTGCTGTTGTTGTTGTTATTGTTATCATCTCAAGTGCAGGCACTGAGTCTGGTGCATTCTTGGATTTTGACGTAGTTCACTTGAAGACAGTGTAATGCTGAAATTTGAATGATCAGTAGTGATCATGTGCAGACTGAAACTGTAGATTTTGGAACTGCTATAAGTTCTGCAGGGCATGAATGAGTCACTGAATGATTTTTCAGTAGTTGGGGTGTTTTCCTGCTCTAATCAATCAATATCCTTGAATGATGCATGCTGTGTAGGTGTGTGAGAAGTGATTAGAGCAGATGGGGGGTGTGTGTAGGGGAGGATGGAGGTGGTTCTGGTGGTGGTGTTTGTGTGTGTGTGTGTGTGTGTGTGTGGGGGGGGGGTATTTTTCCCTTGGTAAAAGTCACTGTGAATGGAGGGGATCCACACAGCTTCTTCCTTAGGCTTCTTCAGTCTCTATAGTGCCCACTTCTTCCCATTGTGTTGCTCCCCTCCATTCAACAAATATGTGCGCCTGGAGTGACTCAGCTTCATTGTACGATAACCGTCATCCATCTTTTCATCTGTCACAGGTGTTGCCATGGCTACTACAGACTCACTGCTGTCTTTTCTTTGAGAAGGAACCAGGTAAGAGGTGGGAGGGGTGGCTAAATCAAAACTAAATGGGGAAATGTCATTCTTGCCACGCTGATGTGCAGCTTTGTGTGTTTTTGTACAACCGATTTATAGTACGGGGAATGTGGAGGAATGACAGCACGCCTCGGTGTGAATGTAGTGTCCACATTCTGCGGTGGAGTTGCCTCGTTGTTCTTTTCAGGCAGCGACTTTTCCTAATTGGTGGCAGTTTGGACTCTTGTTGGGCTTGGCACAATATCTGCAGTTGGTGCTATTAGTGTCATCATTAAGTGAATTCAGAGACCTTGAATAAACCCTCCAGCCCCCCATGACCCTGGATCGGAATAAGCGGGTAAAGACAATGAATGAGTGAATATGTCAGGTGAGATGAAGAAAATGATCCCAGAAGTCTTTCCTTAAAGTTACCCCTCAGGTAGAAATACTGCAATCCTTCTTCTCATTCTTCTCATTCTTCTCATTCATTATGAATTGAGCGTACCTGTCTGTCATGCCGGCACACACGGCACTTATGCGTTTGGGAGTAGAAAATGACTCAGTCCTCATCAGAGAGGAAACTTGCACTTGTGCTTGCATGAATAATATCTCCATCATTGATGCTGTGACCTAGATAGTGTTGATGGTTGAGTTAATGTTAAGCCCAGCTCTAAAATGCTAGTGGCTGTTGTGATGTGTGGAGGGTTTGGGTGTTGAGTGTAATTGAGATAGCAGTTAGTTAGAAAAACTCTACAGTACTGCATTTCACAATAAAGGTCAGAGCACAGCGTCCCATCCCAGGAACAAACACTGCATGGGTCCTTTCTTAGGGCATCACAGATGAACATGCAGGTTTACATCAGCGCTAACCTCAACTACTATTAACCTGATGGTTAAAGTAAAGGCCACTGTGAGTTCATATATGGGTGATCATTTTAAATATAATTTTGTGTGTTTTAATTTATTTGATAATATCTACATAGTGACAGGATAGCAGAGAGGAAAAGGAAAGGTGAAGCAAAGCAGCAAAAGTCCAAAACTCACCATGTTACAAGTGCATGATATCTGCCTTTACCCACTGTCACATATGACAGCATTAATTAATGTGTAATCCTCATGAGTTCAGTATGTATACAATCAAGATAGTTGCTCTGAATTGCCCAGTTTGCTCTGTTTCTTCCCATGATTCCCACCACAAAGAATAGCATTTTCTTGCATTTTGAGCTCAGTTTTTACATTGAGACTTCACTACTTTGTTCTACTGATTGAATATCTAAGGTGGTGCACATGTTGCACATTTCGCAATTGTTTGCTTGTGTTTGGTGTGTTGCATTTTCATCCAAGCTTCTAAACCATAACACCATCCTGCCATAATGACTTTAGGTTTCAGGTTTGATCTTGACTCAATCCACACATCTTTTCTTGACTGTGCTCAGCTGGGTATAAAGGAGTTGTATCAGACCTCTGAAATCTTAGAGCTGCATAGACCGTGCTGTCAGCATTTACCATGCTGGAACAATGATCATATATGTATTATTGTCATCATGCACGCTTTCTGAAAATGTCTATTTAAGCATTGTGAACGGGCTGACAGTCGAGTTTTAGCCGAACCACACATCGGAGATTATCTCGTAGTTAATCGCGTGTAGTTAATCGTTCTCCTGTGCCTTTAGAGGCGTTGTCAGCACTGTGGTTCCTGTTGAAGTGAACATACGGCATACGGGAATATCTGTGCTTGTTTGATGTGCATAACCTAAAGAATTTCTAAAGCGTTTTCCTTATCAGCCATCCACAGAACTTGTACTTGATCAAGCCTTACTCATCAGTTTCTCAAGGTTGAGGCAGACTGAGTGGAGACCGGCTCATTTTAGAGAATATAAAGCAAGCACACAGAGTGCCGTACCTCCTAGTACAAGGAGTGCCGATGCTGTTTGCTGTTTGTTTGTGCAAGAGCGTAAGCTTTAAAATGTAACCTCAAGATAATTTTATTACATATGACTCTATGGAGCATGGTAACCATTTGAAATATCTCTGTTATTACCATGCTATTAAAACTAGAACAGGATTATGGCATAGATGGTGCAAGTCTTTCTGGAGTGTATTTTCTAAAGCAGTCCAGCTCCATGTTACACCACTAGGTGGGACTATCCACTCTGATAATATACTTAAATACTGCTATCACTGAAGCACTGGTGTATCACAAGGGCTGGCCATTTCAGAATACTGTATGCTGTGTTGCCTTGGAAAGTCTGTCTCCTTATTTATTTATTTGGCTTGCTTGCACTGCTGATAAAAATTTGGGTAAGCAGCAGTTCAAGGGTAAATTTATAAAGACCTAACCCAAAAGAAGCACACAGATTATAATACTTCTTTATTTCTAGACTTTTTTCCCAGCTCTCACTGTCGATGATGGCCAATCAGTGAGATAGCCATTTGGAAAGTTGGATTCCCGACACAGAATGAAATAATATTACACGGGTCCGCTTTGCCATTTTTGTTTCTGTTTCAGGAGTATGTTTTTTTTAGATTAGGCTCTCATAATGAAAGCAATTGAATGGTGGTGATTATGGGTTTCCAGAACAGCCAATATTGACTGTTGATGAAACATTAGATTTGGGGGTGCGCTAAAATGTGAAAATGTTCTACCAAACTGAAAATTTTATTTGGATTTAATTGAACTTTTGTTTTGTTTTGTTGGATAGTTGACACAGGAAACAGGAAAGATGGGGGGGGGGGGGGGGGGGGGGGGGGGGGGGGGGGGGCAAAGGTCTTGTTTACTACTTAAGGTTTTGTTTACTACAACTTGTTTACTAGTTTATTCAGGTGATGAGAAAGATGCTGACAATTGGCATTTGCTTTCAGTAGGGCCACCCTTTGCTTTCAGAACAGCTTCAATCCTCTTTTAGTTGCTGTCATACTGTATCCTGAACTGTGTGTAGTGGGATATTGGACCTTTCTTCAAGACGGAAAGCCTCCAGTTCTCTGAGGGGTGAAGGAGGAGGAAATCTGCTTCCCCTAAAGGTTCAATGATGTTTAGATCTGCTGATTGGGAAGGACATGGAGGGAGTTAGGGGGGATTTTCATCTTGAAATATGGGAACATTACGACGGAGTAGTGTTTGCACCTTAGGCTGCACCTGGTTCTGTAAAATGGCCTCATTTTCTTTGAGGGTTATACAACCATGCAGCATAATCATTGGACTTAACGACCTCAAGATGGCTCTCCAAACAAATACAGATACACCACCATGTTTAACAGTTGGCAAGGGACACTGTGGGTTGCAGGCATCCTTCAGATTTCTCCCAACATAAACCTGTCCAGGTGTAGGAAAGTGTGAAAAACGACCATAGCAATCCGACCATACAACTTTTTCCATTGCTCAAGGGTTCCAGGTTTTGTGCTCCAGCTTACACTTGGTTATGCGTCTTTGTGCAGTGGCCTTGTGTACCAGCTGTCCTCATTTAACCTCTCCTCCTTTCTATCTGCATCGGCTATTGCTGATATGTCTTTTCCATCTAGGGAAGGAGCACTCACATTTCTCATGAGCAGCACCTCGACTCCATCGGAATACCAATGAGTCGTACATTAGGCCCAAATCAATATGATCCTCTCCAAATCTGTATTTATTCCTTTCCCAGATTGTCTCTCTCGAACTAGAAGCTCCACTCTGCTGTAGGAAAAGAGAAGAGGCTGGTAAAGGAGGGAGGACGTGAGGGGAATGTGAGGGCGGCCTGACTTGGAGATCAAGTGCGCTGGCTTGTGGACTTTGCATTTCTCGTTGGAGAAGCGGTTTGCGTAGAAATGCTGATGTCTATAGAGGCTTGGTTTGGAGCAATTCACTTCACGAAGCCCATGTGCCCATAAAGCACATGCAGATTGTGCTCGTATATGAATGAAATATCTCAGGATATTTGTACAGATGTGTTCTTGTGTTCAAGTTAAATCTAATTACAGTAAATTTCAAGTTTGCGTTACTTCGCAGCGAATGTAATTTCACAAGGATTTTTGACCGTTTTTTACCTCAAGCAGAATTCTTGGGGTTCGGAGTGCCTTTCTCTAAGTTGCGTTACTTGGCTTTGTTTTACTCAATGGCTCGTATGGCATTTAACACACCTGCACATGGCCCGAGAAACGTGTCTGATGTCGGTGACGTCAGCAGGGTCCCAAAAAGACCAGGAAACGACTCCCTCCCGCTCAGCCCGAGGAGTGATGTCATCGGAGGGAGAGCAGGAGGTTGGCTGAGGCTTTATTGAGCTTGACGTTTTATTACCAAGAGCGCCAGACGTATGACCACACACCAGTCACTACGAGGACACAGAGCAAAACAGTGGAGGACAACTGAGAGCCAAATAACGCGGCAGTCACATTCTCGTTATAATCCGAGAGGGGGGGGGGGAAGAGCGATAGGGGGAAACCGAGGCTGAGGCACACAGACAGACAGACAGACAGACAGAAATGCAGATAGAAACACAGAGACAGAGGGAGAGACAGCATGAGTGTGCATGCTGATGGGGGATAGGCGCGCGTGGAGATCCAGAGCTGCAGAATCCTGAATCCAGCAGATGGAGACTCCGTGTCCTTGTTTTGCGGCGATCTGTGGGAGCCTGTGGAACATGCAGCTCGCGCCGCTGCCTCGCACTGCTGCAGTGGAGGAGTAAATGCGGAGCCCAACACTGCTCCAGGTGATACACAGCAGCCCAGCCCGGCAGACTGCTCCCTCCTCAGCCTCCCTCTCCTCCTCCTCCACCTCCTCCACCTCCTCCTCCTCCTCCTCCTCCTCTTCCTCCTCCTCCTCTTCCTCTTCCTCCTCCTCCGTCAGCGCTCCATTCCTCAGAGGGCTTGGGAAAAAAAATAACAAGAGAGGAACAGCGAAACAGAGGAGCGATCCTGCTTTCCCCCCCCCCCGCCGTTCTCAGATGTGAAACACCTCAGTCTTGTGTGTCTGCATGACTGTCCGCCGCTTCCCTGTCATCGTGTGAAGACGCGCCGCATATGTGCTCCAATGTCTCCGGAACATAGACTCGCTGCAAGGTAAGAAGATCATCTTGGAGAAATGTGGCTAGTCTAAGGAAGAGACATGTCAGATCTCTCTGTAGGAGTCATTTTTGTGGAAATGTCAGTCGTGTGCGTGTGAATTTAACAGGTAGATGAGAAGTTGCCAGCGCAGATTAGGTAATTGGTATTCCTCACGGTGGGCGGAAATCACAACAAGCTCTCGGGGATAGCGAGAGAGATCGATGACACCTCCGTCAGATGCGTGAAACACATCTGTCTTGAGTTTTGGAGGAAAGGCACCTCTTCTCTCCCTCAATCATAGTGATCAGTGCAGGTGTGTGTATGTTCGTGTGCTTGTGTGTGTGTGTGTGTGTGTGTGTGAGAGAGAGAGAGAGAATCTAGCGGGGTGGGAGGGACGGTTCCTCACCCAGTCTTCTCGATGGGCAACAAGGGGATTTTCATCTTGACGATGTGACCAACATTTTAGATCGAGCTTCCTTGCGCTGAAGTCTGCAGAATCTCAGGCTTCCAAATAACGCAGACGTTCACCGCCTCGGTCTAATCATTATTTATACAGACATCCATAGATCATGCAGGGTTCGTTTGTCATGTACTGAACGTGTTTATCTATACAGTTAACATGCAGTATGTTTTTACTTTGAAGGGCCAAACGCAGATCCCTGTCATTATCAATATGTGCGTTAGTGTCTTGTTTGTTATAGGTAGAGGGAAATGAAGATGGAGAGAAAAGAAAGGGGGAAAGGGGGGTAAAGACAGCGGATGGGTGAGAGTGGGGGGGGGTGTAAAGGGGGGTGGGGAGGGGGGTCGGGGGTCACACTGGCAGTAGTAGAACTTACCTCCATGTCTCTGTGGTTTGGGAAAACTGCCGGCCAACAGCCAGATGGCGCGATCCCTCTCGAATCCCCTCAATCTCTCAATCGCATGTTGGGTCTGGTGCCTCAAGTCCCAGCCCACAGGTGACCTAATGAAGATTTATCACTTACCCACCCCCCACCCCCCCTCCCCCGTCACACACACACACACACACATACATACACACCTACCTTCCCGTATTCCATAATTAGAGACGGAGGCAAGCTGGTGCTGCAGCTCCATCCAAATTCTGCATTCTGCTGTTTGACAGGGCTTCAGGGCTTTTCAGTGTGTGTGTGTGTGTGTGTGTGGCTTGTAAAGAAGCTTTTGGCAGTGTTTTGCGCTTTTGGCCATTTAGCTAATATTGTACCACCGCATTTGTTTGCCAAAAAAAGCTCAAATGTGACAGGTCATGTACTGTAAAACACCTACACCTTAATGGTTTATGCCTGTTAGATATTGAGGATATGAAGATGTTAGACATCAGATATTAGACACCAGATTATTATTGTACAGTATGTGTGTGTTTGTGCGCGCCCGTGCATTCAGGCTCGTTCATGTTTGCACACAGATCGGACACCATGCTAGGCTTGTTTGCGTGGATAACTGTATTGGGATATGCAGCAGGGGATCGACAGATATCTTTTATCACTAGCAGCAGTAATCCCTCAGTGTTAACACATACACACACACATGCACACATACTGTACATACAGCGTGGCATCTTTGCCCTTGCAACAAATACCTCCTAACGTACTTAGCGAGCTGATGGCACACCTACATGCACACACACACAGACAGCTGTGTGGACCGAAGCTCCTTATATTTGCTGCAAGGTGTCTGGCTGAGGTAGCCATTTGTCATGTGTGGCATTGGAATGCAGAGGAGAACGGACTCTCTGCTCCTCAAAGCTCCCAGGCGGCTTTTCCCTGCTCTGATTCCCCGGCAGCTACAGTAGCATCCTGAATCACCTCATTTAGCCAGTACCCCGCTAAAAGCTTGCATCTCCCCAAAACTCAGCTCTTTGGGAATGGAAGGAGAACTGATCTTCTTTTTCGATGCCCCTGCATTTCTGATACATCACAGTGGAATTGGCAATGGTTTGTCTTGGTTACCACAGTGATGAAACATTTTCTGCATGTGGGAGATAATGTCAGGTTTCATGTGCAAGATTTGACACCGGCGGCTTGCTCCCGCCATTACTTGTACGGTATTTTTCCCGAACGGACCTATTTATGAGATGGCTAATGTGTTTATCTAACCCTTAGTTTTAGTCACGGGGAGCCTGCGCTTCATGGGTCATTAAAGCAGAGTGGAGATGAAGCGGTTTGATCATACAATCGGTGTATAGTTCCTGTCTCTCCATCTCTTAGGATTAACAAGCTGTAGTATGTCTGGCTGCTGGCGGCATCTCCTACTGAGGGGGTCGGAGGTCAGGATGGGAATCATTAACCAGCCATTAACCGACAAGTCGATTTATCGCTGAGTGAGTCAGTTTTGTGAAATTTAAAGTGGTAATCCTCAAGATCCTCGTTTTTTTTTCAATTTTGTCTCCATCTTTGGTGCTAAGTGGTCATTGTTGTGGTGTTTCTGCACTGCACTTCCCAGAGATCAATCAAATGTCAGTCAAACAGTGTGGGCGGTACTGTGACGTCTTTTTTCCTTGGAACCTTTCTTCTTCTACTTATTCCAAACGCTGTTGCTGCGTAAAATGCATCACTTTCTGTGCGCCAGAGGATTTTTACCAGGAAAGACCTACCAGACACCGGGTGCTGAGAACAGCAAATGGAAAAGCTTTCATGAACTGGGTATAGGTTGAATCACTACTGTGTTACAACAATCAGTGATAGAGATTAGCAATGAAAATTTTGCAGATTATTACTTTAATCTGTATACTGAGCTGCCCGAACAAAGAGCCAAATTTACATTTTCATTTCATCAGTGTTTTTCAGTTTTATAAATTTTGTTTTGTTGTCCTTTATATGTTAAGTAGGTCTCATGACCTTAGGGCCTATGAAACACCACATTGTAGTATATCAAATGAATGGGAATCAACCTGATTCAGCGGCTGTTTTCCTTAGTCCTGAGAAGTTAGGGTTTTGGTGATACAAGCATTTATCTGACAACAGTGATGTAAATTTTAATTCCATTTTTTAAAATTAAATTCAGCTATGGAAAAATATATGGGGTTATACATTTTTGACAGACACAATAAAACAGCTGTCAGTTACATCTGGTTTTGATGTCATTCCACTTTTAGACTAGTCGATAATAGCACTTTTGATTAATCTACAGGAAGATTAGTCCAAATTACCATTCCTAGGAATGGACTTTGTGATGATAGCCAATACTGCTGTGATTCACCACCTTATAGTTGTAAAGGATCAATATTTTTCGTAGAGATGTATTTTTTCCACTCAGGAGTATGACACTTTCTTCCCAGGTGATCCCAGGATCCCTCATTGAATTTACATTTTAATGACTCAGGATTGGGTCCATTTTAGCAGCTTACCTAAATTAGATGCCTGACAGTTATAATTTCACATCTTTTCTCCCTCTTGTCACCATCTCCTGCCTTACTAGTGGCACCTTGGCATCTTCCCCTTCCTCATTTCTGTATCGACATTATAAAAAGCACTTAAATTACTTTGAATTTAATGACTAGGTAAATTTGTCAGACATTTCATTTGGCACTTTTGCTGAATAAAATCACAGATCATTTTTAAATCAAACTTCTCCAGCTCCATTTACTTTTATTAGCAAGGAAGCCAGCTTAAGCATCCTGTGCTGCGCTAATAAGACTAAGTCAAAATCAAACACTTTAAACTACAGTAGGCCTAGTTACAGATAAATATCTGTCTAGATAAATATCCTTACAACTCAGGATAACATCAGAACAGAAAATAATTTATTGTAGTTCCAGTGCTTAAAAACATTGTCTTTGTTAGAATCATATTGATTTATGTACATGACCTGTATCTATCTCTGTAAATGAGCCAGTACATATTTCTGGACTTTCTGTTCGTATGTAACTTCCATCAGTAAATCTGCCAGTGTGCATACCTGTTTGTACATATGATCATTTAAACATTTAACAATGCACACTTAAATATCTGACCTACAAAGCTATAGCTAGTGGATAGCTAAAGATGCGCATTTGCATACCCTGCATGCGTGCTCTTCCATGTAAAATTGTAGATGTGTAAACCACAAGCATCTGTTAACCTGCAAATCTGTCAATAGTCAACGTAGCGATAATTCGTTCACGCTGGATGTTGAATCCTCAATATGTTTTATTTGTTCTCTTTGTATTCTTGTCTATATCCTAATCTTTTGTTCCGCAATGACCCAATTCCCCCCACAGGGATCATTAAAGTTTCATCTCATCTCTCTTATCTTAATATTTCCCGGGCACCTGATGTTCATCCCTGTGGCAAAATGAAGAGAAGCTGGATGGAAATAACCAGAATCCTGGTTCCCAGTGTTAATCCCTCCGAGTGGTGCTTGGTACAACACCATGTGATGTAGCGAGCGAGGCTGTGTGGGTGTATGAGTGAGTGGAAGAGTGAATAAGAGTTTGAATATAGAGAGCATTCAGAGGCAGCCTTTTACATCGATGAACTGGATAGTGGCAGCACTGAGTGCGATTGATACGATTTATTGTTTTGTACCGAGGAGACATGCAACGACACACATGTGCACATGCTCTCTTGGTCACTTTTGACACTGTGGTCATTCGGTGAGATTATCAACACCTGTAGTGAAATGTGCTGGAGGAAATATGAAGCCCAACATGTTTTCTGGCTTGACATTACATGACATTTCAGCCTGGCATTGGTCCTACCAGTATAGCAGAAAGCTGTACTAGCATGGAAGCTCAATGCTGTGTCTATGGAAGGGAGCGGTGGTGGCTGAACCTTGAATTTCTCTCTGCACCATTCTTTTCATGGCTGCTGTGAGCTCTTTCAATGCCACTAAATATCAATATGAGACAATCCAAATGAAGGCTTTCTCTGTGTATTACACCACATTTTGCAGCACATGACCTACAGCAAGAGTCACTTTGGCCCACACTCACGCTTTTTTCTTTGTCCGCACGATTGTAAGGCTGTATCATCGGTATCCAGCAGCAATATTACATAATTCAAATATCTTTTTTTGAATCGAGTTGAACCCCCCCGCTGGGTCTTTTTGCCTTTTCACAGTGCGTCATCAACGGTTTGGCTTGGTCTCAGGTGATGAAAGATTTTCATTTTCCACGTCAGCTGTCAGTTACTGTAAAAAAAAAATAGAAACGCGAAATGGAACATACGAGGTGTCTGCCGGGAAAAAACTGACGATGAGCAAGGATGAGACTGCATTAGTGTGTGTGTGTGTGTGTGTGTGAAAATCATACGATCTGCACTGGTCAGCCCGGGGAGAGAACCTCTTTTACAAGTCCGACAAGCGAGTTGGAGGGAGAGAATTCAGGTGTTGACTATAGTTTCGGCATGAGGAAAGCCCTCGTTCAGGTGAGGGGGTGTGTGTGTGTGTGTGTTTTTTTCTACTGCAAAAAAGCTGCTGCAGTTAATAATGGAATCAACCACCTGGTGTGTGGTGTGGTTTGGCTTCCCTAATGAGGACCGGATTCATCCTCAGTCTCTGACAGTACGCCGAGTGGGATATGCTGCTCTCCAGCCTGTTTCCATGGAGATACTCAGGAGCTGTAGCGTTTTTTTCCCCCTTCTGCTGTACATTCCACCAAACAGTGTGGCTTCATGGGAGGGATCTGGGCCAGAGCAATACACGTTCAGTGCAAGTACGTGTGTGTGTGTGTGTGTGTGTGTGTGTGTGTGTGTGATAATAGTGATATAAAAGCGACAGTAGCATGTATGTGTCTGTTAGTGTGTGTGTGTGTGTGTGTGTGTGAGTATGTTGTGTGCCATTGAGTGGTATGCTTACAATGTATTGTGTTAGTAGTAACTACTCATGTTAAAGCTCTATCCAAGTGAATGTGCAGTGTGTGTGTGTGTGTGATGAAAAAAAGCTCCAGTAGCATGCATTTGTTAGGATGAGGGAGTGAGTGAGTGTGAGTGGACAGTATGTGTTACATGACAACTACTGTGTGCGTGTGTGTGTGTGTGCGCGTGCTGTATTCCACTGGCTCACGGTGTATCGTTATAGTAGTAGGCTAACTGCTACTGTTAAAGGTCTGCTGTAGTGAGTGTGCATGTGTGTGTGTGATAGTGTGATATGAAAGCTACAACAGCAGGTGATACTCTTGAGTGACTGAGAGTGAGTGTGTGTGTGTGTGTGTGTGTGTGTTATATGAAAGCTACTGGAGTGTGTGTGTTCATGTGTGTGTTTGTATGTAAGAGATCAAGACAGAGTGACAGACAGAGAAACAGTAGAGGTAGAGGTGTTCTGATCTAATGTAGCCTATGCAATGATTGATAGTAACTGTAATCCTTGGTTTATGTAATCAGATTACAAAAGACCCTCTGCATTTTGTGTCCTATGGGTTTCGATCTGTATCTATAGTTTCCTGCATACGTATCCCCAAGGCTATAAGGCCAGAAACTCTTGTTAGAGCAGACTATTGCGGTTCGCTTCACGGTGACAGGGGTGACAAGTGATTCCTGGCCAGACAAAAAAGCCACCAGGGGGATGGAGAGTGTGGAGAAAAGCTGTGAAAAGGACCTTTCTGTCTTGCCAGAATGATGCAGTGCAGACCTTAACAGAGAGTCCCTGCTGTATGGAAGTGGGCAATCCCTGCAGCAACAGGATTTACCTTGCCTAAAGCCCCCAGCACTGTCAACATGCAAGCCGTATCCTTTTCAATGGTAGATCATTCTGTGGAAGGGCATGGGTCAAGAGACTGCCCTTGTATTCATTAACCGTATCTTGTCGTTTTTTGGGCGTTAGTGTCTGGCTTGGTAGGTGTAGCCATTTTTTCTTTACACTGTCCTTGATTTAATCATTGATTTCACATTTCAAATTAATACTATTTATAAAAAGAGATTAGAATCAACTTTATCGACCTATGTAGTTTTAATCGGTTTCCCATCAAGCATGAAATTGATTTGTGTGTGCGTGTATATGTGTGAATGGGCGTGTGTGTATGTTCTCCCTGGCAGCATCTAAAGTGAACATCTCCCTAGCAGATAATGGGATTGGCTGTGTGCAGGACTAGCCTGTAGAGAAGCAGGGTGGTAGCAGTCATCTCACTCTATCGCACTCTGGGGAGCGCTTATAGGGTCGGTACGGATCGGGGCAGGCGAAGGAGAAGCTGTGTTTGTGTGTGCGCACTCCTGCGTCTGTGTGTGTGTGTGCGTGCACACTCGGGTTAACATTTCCACATGGGCTTGATCCTTTGCCAGTGCCACGGTACCTGCCGTGCGTTAATGGCCAGAGTGTTCAGCCTCACGCAGGCCGGCGGTGCCCTGCCAGGTGGTACATGTCCACACGGGGAATTCAGAGTGCTAATACTAATGTGCTAGCCTAGTGTCCAGACAGGCAAAGGGGAACCGTGACCGCTGGGGCCAGGATAACACACCGGCAGGGCATGGCAGGGTGCACCGCTTAGCTGGTTTACTCAGCTGGAGGCTTGTGCTCTCTCTTTTGCTCGCTTTCTCTGTCTTTGTCTATCTCATACTCAAACACACACACACACACCAGCTAACAAGCACAGGCGTCTGTCATCCCCAGAAAAGCATTTAGCGGGTATTCAGTGTTCAATCATAGTTCTGAATGGCCAAATGGCTGACTATTCCATGCTGTCAAGTCACATGTATTTATGCAGCACCTTAAACTAAACACATTCATTCATCTGCTGCTGGTAGGGGCTTTGACTTGGCTTGGCTTTGAGGCTTCCCCTCTTCAGAGACACTATAACCCTGTGAAATGAGCTGCTGTTTAGCATAAAATAACTGCAGTGGTAGTAAGGATGTGTAAAAATGGCTTTGGCTCCACTGAATGACAATTAGAATTTTCAGTTTGTTCCAAACTAAAATAGCAGGTAATGGTTATTTATTTCACATCTTTTTGCCATCACTGGTACCCCCCCCCTCCCAAAAAACAAACAAAAAAACCCCCAAAACAAAACATTAGCTATCTATTGGCTCCATGTATAGTAAACATGCAACTATGCATCAACTGAGAATACTGGTGTCATTTTGAGTTATAGCCCACCTCTAGACCTCTAGATTTTTTTAACATTTACTCCTATTTCGTCATTCTTAAAATACTAACTTTATGGTGTAAAACCTAGCTTGAAATGAACTGCTGTCGCGGCTAACAAACACAGCCTAAATAAAAGGACAGGAATGTGACCATAAAGTTGGTAAGGTGACATAGTGTTGAGGGATTGTTTTCTGGTGGAGACTTCCATTTCTTCCTGTGGGTGTCAGGTGATTGACAGGAAGTGGAGTGTAGTGTAATGCATGCACTGATATGAAAACACTCAACTCCACTTCGATTGACAGCACAATGAAATGCCGATAAAACAGAAACTTTGACAAAACCAAATTAAGTCTTCATGTTGATTATTTAGCTTGGGAGTTGTTTTTCATACTGTAGAAGAATGAATGGCAGCAAATGGCTTTTTCTGAAGGGAGGAAAATGAGTCCTGATACCTCCGACTATGCTGACTGTGTGCAGACACCAGCAGGAAGAATGGAAAGGAGAGGGACAACCTAGATGACTGGCACAAACTTAGAAAAACACTGGTATTATCCTTTAATGTCACAGTTACCACTGTTGAAATCACTTTAGAATTGTATTATTTTTGACACAGATAATTTTTAACATTCATTTTTATACAGTTTGTTGATCACTACATGATTTGCTTGAGCATGTCAATACAATAATCGTTAGTATAGCTGCTATCTGGAACTCGGTTGTAGGAAAGTCGCTGTCCTGCATTCAGAGCAGCATTAGTTCCACCTTTTTGGTTCTGCCTTAAATAGTGCTTTTGAACTGCATTTCAATTACAACTGACACATTTTAGCTGGCCACACAAGACTCAACCATTCAACCATTCTTTCAGTTTTCAATCACTTTGGCACGTCCGTAACTAGCTGCTAATCAGAAGGCTCTACCCACTTGGAAACAAAGCCTATGTAAGAGGATTTTACTGGACTCTAGCAGACTGCTGGCATACAGCACCCTCAGCCTGGCCTGAACTGCAAACCCTTGGCTCATCAGCAAAACTTGAGCATGGAAGTGGAATATTTACTATCTTATTGGATCTGCCACTCGAGAGGGATCCATCCTCCCTCTCTGGGGTTGTCTTGAGTTCACTTTGGAGTCCACTTAACAGTTTACTTCATTTTCAATCTGTGGACATTAAGATATTAGTCTGCTTGAAAAAGGGAGAGGACTGTGTGAAACAAAGACAAGTGAGATTGTTTGGTTTGTTTTAACAGGACAAAAATACATTTAAATGGCAAGTTCATACTGTGATTGCGGTCTCAGACTCACTGCTCGGAAGAGAATGGTTGGTGAATTAGTGATGTGTATACTTTGGTCTCTGCAGTTTCCAAAGTTCCCCAAGTGAGTTTGTAGTTGTTCCCCTGGCTTTTCACAACGAATCCGCTGTGCACTTTTGAAAGCGCCTGAGTGAAGAGTAGAGCGCTCTGCTATATTCTGTGGCCTAAAGTGGACGTTTATGAGTCCCAAACGAGTGTTAACACATAAATCAAAGCCAGCCATTTAGTTTGAGCCCTTTCAGCAGCCTCAGTGTTTGCTAAGCGTTTTAATTGCATGGGATTAGATAGATCAATCACCACAGATTCACAAGAGGCCCAAGGAGTCTGACCTGTACTCTGATGTCACACAGAGGTGAGGACACTGACATTGTACTGTTGCACCCACTAGCGGTGACAGTTTAGTTTCAGTAACGTTTCAGTAATTATGGAAAATCCTCGAGGTCATCGCGGTTTCCTCGGAGGACCCCGTATTGATGCCGAATTCTGCAGAAATTCTCACAGAACCCCGAGGGAATAGTATGGATTTAGTCATGGAGAGTATTTGTCTGACTAGCAGGCTTTTAGATTGACCGGTTTAGAGAGTGGGCATGTGTGTGCTGTGTGTCATGCTGTGTGCTGAGAAGAGGGAGAGAGGGGTAAAAGCACGCACCTCCTTCTCCAAGCCATTACTCAGCCAGCCCATTAACACCAAAATCAGAGCTCTGTGTACGATTGGATCAACACACTATGGGTGTTTTTGTGCAGTACACCAATATCCCCCGATCATTCAGGAGTTGAGTTGACGTTGAGTTTGGAAGCATCACATCCTGTTTATAATGAACTCTGAGAAATTCTGAGAAACTCAATTAAGATATGTGAGGTGAAATATTAGCTTGGACACTAAGGCACACACGTACCGAGGTCAGATACTAGGACTCCAAGCTCGGTTTCTGTGCTATTTATTTATGTGCACAGGGATCTTTGTGAAGGGGATAGGAAGACGCATGAACAGCTTATCCTAATAAAACCTTATCTGTTGTATGAGCTGCAGTCCAGAATTACTGTGTGCATTCAAATAGCAACCAGCCCCACAGTATAACATACAATCTGTGTGAGGTCACTGAAAGCCAAGAATCAAAAATTTTGACATACATTTAGATGAACGTCTTAATGCCCAGGGCTTCTGATTGGATTTCATTCGCCTCATATTTGCTCTTGCACGTTCTTCTTTCAGAGAATCCTCAACCCACCATCCCTGCACAAAACCCTCCACAACAGCAACAGTACCACCCAAGGCACTCTGAAATCAGGACAAAAGCTTGCTATTGTCACTGCAGATGGGCATAATGAGGGATATTGCACTGTGAAATACCCCCAGTTTGTGCTGCTGTAATCTCTCTCGGCAGAATCTTTATTAAATATTCTGTCACTGCAGTGTGCTTTTGGTATCTTAAGAAGAGACAGCTTCTGTTGAAGGGTTAGGGTTAGTAAAATTTCTTTGACAAATCGCGGTTGAGTCGCGTTGCTGCTTGTGTGCAGCGAAACACAGCTGATGGAGACACCTCAGCAGGACATCAAAATCGTAGCAATCCAATAAAAACAATGGAAAGAGAGATTGAAAGATGTTGTAGCCGCTTAAAACTTTAAACTGAGTGTAAAAGGGAATCTTGCATAATAATGATTTTGAAAATATTGTCCATCATCTTCATGTTTAAATTCTCTCTGAGTTTTTCTGGCAGAGCCTTGGGCGGAAAAGACTGTGATCGAGTTTACAGCTGAAACTCAGAACAGTACTGCTTCTTTCTGTAATCAATGAAATATTTGCAGCATAAGAAGAGTTTTGTCTGTTGGGGGGTATGCTCTTATACCAAGATAAGTACTGTTGTAGCCAATTATCAATTAATATAATAATAATTCTGAACTTAATTTATATAGCACTTTACAGACAATTAGACAATAAAAAATAAAATACAATAAGAAGAACAAAGAAGAAACATGAAAACTAGCTTAGTTCTAGTTTCAAGCTTGCCACCTGTTTTGTCTGTGAAGCTGACCAACATAACAGCTTAAAGTATCAAACCCAAGTATATCAATTGTAGGCCTACATTCAAAATTTCCAATAATTTCTAACACCTAGGCTAAGCTGATGATGACATCACACAAACGACAAAAATCAAGAATACGCAAGACAACCTGGTTAGGCCCACAGATGATTTTAGTCTCACAGGGGGTCAGTCTTGAAGTGCATGACATCCACATTGCAAACTAACTCCAGACTTCCAAAACCCAGCGGCCAGGATGACAAAGCCCTTTCTCTTCTCTAGTCTGTAGCTCAGACTAAATCAGGGGCCCCTACTTGTGGATCTATAGCGACACTCTGGCTCATAAGGTGTTGAAAGTACAGAGAAGTAGCTAGGAGCCAGATCTAGCTGAAATCTGAAATCAGTTCTCAAATGAACAGGTAACAGCCTGTCAATAACCTGGAGCTGTGCCACAGCTTGTCGATTTAGACAGAAGAAAAGTGTATTTACAGTGGTGAAGGCAAGATCTCAGTGCGGCTTTCTGTGCTGTGTCCCTACCAAGATTCTCCACCTTAAAATCACATGTACGCTTGTGACTTAAAGGGGCATTGAGTTATCTATGACCTTTATTGACCTCTATTGGTGACCAGTAGGAATTGCAACAACATTAATAGAACTTGTCTTCTCCTACACAAGTCTCTGGTACAACCCCCCCACCACCTCTCCTGTTCCCTTGAGCTACAGTGGCCTGTAATTGACACAAACAATGAAGTCATATTTTCATGACAGAGAGGAGTAAGCTAGCTTACTCAAGGCAGAGATCCAACAGAAATATCTAGTGAAGAGGGAAAATATCACCATGCTAAATACTGGAATAATAATACAGCTTTGTCATTTGCTTTTTTGGCTTGAGAAGAAGGCCTTTTAGCCTTCGTGGTTGAAATGTCCTCTGATGCCGCCCTCCATTGTTGAGCAGTTGAAAATACATTGGGAAAAGAGTAGGTGGGGAGTGTCTTCCCATGGGAGTTTTTAGGAAGAATGATAGAATGTATGGAGTGCTGCCTGAGTTGAAAAGGAGTAAAATAATTGGAAGGAGCTGATTGGACAGGACTCTCAATGCAAAATCATGAAGAAAGAAAAACCAAGGCACTCTTCCTCTATCAAAAAAAAGCCAGAAATCTCAGCACCTGGCAAAGTAATTGTTGAGTCATTGGTATTGATCAATATTCTTATTAACCCCCCGCTGATATATTATGGTCATTTTGTGCTATATGGGGCAGTACAAATCTTTCTCATTGCCCCTTTTAAAAAGTTGAGGAGGACAGAGCTCAGTAAAATGCAGGAGGGACTCTGTATGGTGAGTATGGCCCACAAATATAGCTATTACCTCTACTGTAGTCAAGACTGTAGTTGAGGTGAATGAACCTACAGTAGCTTAGTAGCATTTTACTGTACCTGCTACATCAGTATCTCTGTGTCACTGGGGCACAGATTAAGCTGTGTGCTGGGACCTCCATCTGGGTGAGAACAATACACACACACACACGTCTACATACACACACACACACACACACACGTGCACACATACAGTACACTGGTTCACAACCTTAAACTTCAGCACTAATTGGCTGTGTAGACATCTGGTTACATCAAGGGGCTAAGGGTGGCTGAAGAAGACATCTTCTGCATAAAACACGACACTTGTTTCAGGAAACTCATTAAGAAGCGAGTAAACAGAGCTAATATTCATTTGGTGGCATGACAGACTGTATTAGTTATTAGTGTCTTCGCATGCATAAAATGGATTATTCATACAGTGCAGTTGGAATGGGGGGGGAGTGGGGGGGCGATAGGAGGTAGGAGGAGGGGGAGGGGAGAGAATGGCATCCTGTGTTTTGTGCACACCATTTTGTTAAAGACCCAGTCCCTAAATACTCTTATGTTGTTATTGAACACTTTTTCTCTCCGAAATAACAGGATGTGACAGCTAAATAACTGTTTTTTCATGTAGGTTGAGTCTGTAAAAGGTTTTTTTTACATTCATAATGTTCATGAATGTTGGTGTACAACAGACCTGCATTTTAATTACGTACTGCATGGTTAACAAAATTCTGAAAAGTTTATTTTCCATGCCTGGACAAAACTCCAATGTGAACATACCCAAACTCAGATGGTCAAATACCTTCTAGATTGGATCTTTAAGTATTTTAGTTGTAACAACAGGAGATCTCCTCACCATTTCCTAAGTAAATGAGACTTGTATAGGAGGAGACAAGTTCTGCCAATGTTGTCGCACTTCCTACGGGTCGCCTATAGAGGTCATGGATTATTTAATTCCCCTTTAAAGGAGGTGTAGCCAAATCCATTTCTCTGCCTGTTTGGGGAAGCAGTACTGTTCCCATCTCTACTCTGCAAATGTAGAACAAAGTATAATATACATCCTCTGTGGGAGATACCTCTGATGTATAGCCTACAGAATACCCCCCACCCCCCCAACACACACACACACACATACACACACACGCGCACACACACACACACACACACAAACCCTCCTTATGCCGTGACCCTCGGCTCTCCTCTCCCTCAACCCTCCCTCTCTATTTGTGAAGCACCCTTTCCTCCCGCTCACCGCTCACTAAGCTCAGCTAAGTGATGCCTTAAGATTAATAGATGGAGGCCCACTCTGCCAGATGATATAATAAGCGTGGTGGTTTGCTGTTGCCTAGATACAGGAGGACAGCAGAGAAAACACTCAGCCAGGTCTAGCTGTCTCTGTCACCAAGAACCTCAGGACTGTGTGCGTCGAGGGCAAACAGCCTGCAGAACAGAAGTGTTGTGCATCAGCTGCCGTGGAGTCAGTGTTTCCAAAAGAAGACAAGGAAATCGTTTCTTTAGCTCTTTTAAATTGCGAATACGTGTCTGCCTCCCACATTTAAAAGCTCAAAACGTGCCACGAGTCCATAAACCTCCTCACTGTGTCGTCTTCTCATGACTAACAAAGGCCCCCGTGGTGCTGTTGCCTAAACTTGGTATGCCTCATCATCGAACATTAGTGTTTAACGCAACAACTCCACTCCCTCCCACTAAACCTCCAGATGCCTCTTCTTCTCCATTTCCCTCCTCCCTTCCTCCTCCTCCGTCAGCCCTCCAGCAGCACCGATGTCCAACAGCTAGAAAGGGAACTCCAATGACCTGCTGAGGTGCAGGTCTGTGCGTTTGTCGATGTACCTGTATAGGGAGTCTGTGCTTCTAGCTATGTTGTATTAAGTATATCTCCATTCTGGTGTTTTTAGCTCACTGAACCAACTTCCATCCACTGGTTACCATAACAAAAGTATTGAACCTTGAAACTTTTTTGTGCCACTAAGCTTTTATTTGATTTAAAAAAAAAAGGGTAAAGATGCATGAAGCATGAAGCTTGAATCTTGAATTTTGAGCTGAATGATGACAGGAGAGAGGCTTGGGCTCTAATGCTGCATTCAAGTGGTGTCAGATTTACGGTCTGAAACTGTTTATGGCCAGGAAGTGCCACCTGAACACCTTATTATGTCGGATGATCAAGTCAGAAAAATCGGGATTGTAGATGCAGCAGGAATTTACCGAGTAGTGACGTAATCGCTCTTTCCAACGTGGCTGAACAGAACACAGAGTCGTACGTGAACGTAAGGAATTTCATACAGTAAAACTGAACATGAACCACAAGTACAAATTCAGAAGACATGGATATTCCTTGATAACTATTAGGGCTGGACCTGAATATTCGACTATTCGGATATTCGTTCGTTGGGTAGGTATTCGGTTTTCAATTTTGGGATTCGGATATTCGTTTTTTTAAATGTAATTTTATATGTAATCCATAAGCCGGTTGCCATTGACGCTGCGAAGCAGTTTCTTTTTTTTTTTTACTTGCATTCAAATGTCAGTCACATTTGCTGATTGCCATGGTGGCACAGAGAAAAAAGTCCGACCTGAAATTCAAGCTGTCAGTTGCCAAATTTGCTGAACAAAACTCAGGAGAAGCAGCAGCAAGACATTTCTCTGTAGATTTTTTTTTTTTTTAATCTTTTTTCTAAGGTAGGCTGCCGGTATTTTGATACGGGGCTCTCTCTCTCTCTCTCTGCGCTTTAGAACATAACCGCTGTGAAACAATCAGAAAATAACGTTTTATTCTCTGATTCACCGGCTTTCTCGCTACTACCGCTCCCTCTCTTCATTCACTTTCTAGCTCGCTCGACCATCTCTCTCTCTCTCTCTAGCTCGCTCGACCATCTGTCTCTCTCTCTAGCTCGCTCGACCATCTCTCTCTCTCTCTCTCTCTCTCTCTCTCTCTCTATTAATTGAAGTTATATGTATGTTTTCAGCGCTGTGTTTTTGTGAGGAGGAACTGTGACTATGTGTGAACTTTGTCGGGTGAACTGTTACCCGTGTATGGAAAGCCAAGCAGTTTGCCCACTTGCCCCCCGCCCGCTGCGGCCAAAGCTTTGAATATTTGCTGTTGATTACTACCGAAGCTCCGAAGCCCAAAAAATGGTATTCGGGACAGCCCTAATAACTATAGTGCTACGGCATTCAATTTCCTGTGTTATTTACATTAATAATCCCCTGAAATAGCCGAAGATCGCTTGCTAGCTAGGCTATCACTAGCTTGATTGCTAACGCTAGCCTAGAAGGCTGGCAATGTGTGTAAACCGTTGAGGAAACGTTTTCTAATTTTCCAACCAGAAAGCATGTGAACGCTACTACCCGAGTTGTGACGTATTCCCGATTTGGAGAAAAGTACGACCCAACATCACTTGAATGCAGGTTAACACTTGGACACCTGAAACAGAGGCGCACCCTCAAAATAACAGGAGTCCAGCAGATAAGATGGGTGCAAAGTTCAGTCATGTAGAACCTTATCGGACAAAGTTTAACAGCAAACACACACAAAAAATCTCCACCACCCTATTTACACAAAGGACAGCCATCTTCTCTGAGTAATGATAGGCCATCATTTAGCCACCATCTGCTGCTCTGGAGCCGGTGCTCTCTGAGAGACTGGCTGTGACCTTGGGGGTGGGATGGGGGGGGGGCGCAGGGCTGGCTGGGCCTGTCTGCGTGACATGGACTCTTGCTGCCAGCTGTCCCTTGGTTCTGGAGAAACACTGTCTGATGAGTCAGTGATGCCTCGCCTATGCTGCATCTAATGTAGATGCGGCTGGTAGATTGGATATTGTGCATTTTCTTGTTCTAAAAAATGTATTTGAAGGGGTTTCTGCCTCATTAGACGGTATGCAGCAGAGAGAACAGGAGGGATGGAAGAGATTAGCTATGATGTTGTAAGTGCATGGTTGATGCCTTATTCCTCCGAGTCTCCAGCATATTTGAAATTTAGCCATTTTCAATATGACAGCGGTAAATTCAGACATAACTGACACCCTCTGCCATGTTAGGAAGAGCTGTGCTGGATTTCCAAACCGAATGTACAACCTGTCACAATTCCATTTTTCATTTTCCTCATACACCAAAATGAGTTATACTACAGATGGAGTATTGAGGGTTCTACGTCTTATTGCTACATTTTGAAAACATGATGCTGTCCTGTGTAACTGATGCCTACCAGTATCAGTATGGCTTTTAAAATGACACAATGCTAACAAAACATTGCAATGCATTGCTTGAGTGATTGCTTTACATAATTGCTCAACCTGTGTTGAAACAAGTTCACTGATTAGTCACACATGAATTGTATTCTATTAGTTTTGAATATTATTGAAAGCCAGATGACTTAAAGGGGCATTAAGGTGACAAATAGGAATTGCAACAACATAGACAGAACATACCTCTTCCCACACAAGTCTCACACATTGGGAGCATCTTGAAATTCCAATGTGTGAGAGGATTTTTTTCCAAATCAGTGTAAAAGGTTGGAAAGTGAGTTTTGAAAGCCAGAAATTTCATCACCTGGCGAAGTAATTGTTGAGTCAACCTCCCGCAGATACATTATGGTAATATTGTGCTATGGTGCAGTCGAAAAGTGACTTATTTCCCCTTTAAGCTAGTCACCTCCTGTTATTTCTCCCTCAAATGGCAGCAATGGTCTAGTGGTCTAGTGAGATGCCTGAACGTCTGTCATGTCTGGTGCTGCACAAAGATACTGTACCCAGAATATATTTCGGGATGTGTGCGCACACACACACTTGCACACACACATTTGCAAGTGTGTGTGAGTTATCATGCACGTACAGGCCTTTGGTTGTATATACAGTATGTCTGGCTGTTGGTGTGTATCTGTGTAGTTGTGTGTGTGTGTTTTGATTTATTTACCGCCTGGGGTGAAAGTCTCACATTACACAGCGCTCGGTGCCCCAAGGCGCATTTCTTACCGTAGAAGCAGAGGCGTTTCTGTTTTTCTCCTGCCTTCTGTAACCCGGGGCTCTGCTGTGAACAGAGTCACACACACTGCTGTAAAACTCTCAGCCCGCACAAACAACCTGATAAACACTAAGTGGCTTTCTCACATGGCCACAAATCCACAAAGTCTTGGGCTGCGTCAGCATGGGACGTCCTGCACTCTGTGATTCGAGGCCAACTCCCTCGAGTCCCTGGCTCTCCTCACTGTATAATGTCGGATGAACCGCGTTCAAAAAAAAAAGCCTGAGCATGCCAAACATGCTTCAGCCTCGATGCCTTAATCTGCACCGGGGGTCACTGTCTGTCTTCCTGTCCCCTGAATGGTGCGCTTCCTCCCTCGCCGCTACAACAGAGATGTTAGGTGTCACCTTCAGAAACAGCTGCATTAGATATATGGCGTTGTGATGGCGCTGGGAGTGTAATCTCCGCGTCCATCCCCACTGTCTCTCAGAGCTCCCAGAGTGTCTATTTTTCCCTCCGAGGGGGCAGAGAGGGGCTGCTCCGCTGACAGCCGAGGTCATCCGAGTTGTTTTTATCTGCGCTGGTGCTGTGACAGCCTTGTACTTTTCAAAAATCCTGAAGAGGAGGCCTGTGGTGGAACTTAGAGCAGAGCAATAACACACACACACACACACCACCGTGGTCTTCTTTGAGGTACAGGCAATCAAACCCCAAACTTTAAATCCAAGGGATTTTTTGATGCCGACCAAAAAAGATGAAATACTTTTTTTCTTTTTAGCATGTGCAGCTCTTGCCGAATCCTTATTCCAGAATGGAGGGGATAGCATGCAGGAAATGTGTATGGCCAAAGCTATTTCCATGTAAATGACATCTGTTAGCATAAGCTGAAATATGGTGTAAGTAGTGTTTGATAATAAATGGCTGTGTCATCCTTTATGGTGCATTTAGCATGTTCTTACGGCTCATTAATGTGCCACCCTGCTCACTGAACACTGTAGCAGCATGTGGTTTAGTTATTGCAGGGTAGGATCATTTGTCCATGTGACCAGATGACTGATTTGGGCATGTGCTCCTCTTTGCTGGATATATTCGGTCCTGTGTAGGTCCTGTGTCTAATACGTTGCTCTAATCTGATGTGAGTTGTATTTATATTCATATCTCTTTCACTCTGCTCTTAATTTATGGGTGCTTCATTCTCTTCTTTGGATAAGTGCAAAGTTGTAAGTGAACCCTACCTTGCAAACCGTCTCCCACTGACATCTCTGGTGTTGCCTGGCAACCACTTAGCATTTGTGTGAAGGATACCCTTATACCCATATCCAAAAAAAGGCACGGTGAAGGCTAAGTTCCTTGAACTCCTACTGTGGGTGTTTGAATGCTGAATACATTACATCTCTCACCAAACACTCGCAGTAGCATCGCAGTCCCATTCTTGAGCTGATTCCCTCGGCCCGGCTATTCCAAGGAGGCCACAAACTCTTTCCTCATTGGCTGCAGAGTGAAGTACAATTGTGAGATCGCATGCAATTACAGAGAAACTTTTTTTTGCAAGAGATCAATAGGCTATAATGCCTAAAGGGTGGTGGTTTGAGAATGCAGTGTGTACTTAAATGGAATCGAATGGATGCTTCATAACTGCAAGGTCATTAGCTGCCTTGGCTTGAATAGTTCTTCTTGAAAGTGCCTGTTGGCTGTTGGAATTGCTGTAGATTGAAACACAGGACTGTACTTGCTTCATGTTTTATCCCTGAAATCTGCAGCTAGCACAGACATAGGCTACACTTTTTGATCTATGTAGTCATTGCCCACTAACATTGCACTTACGATGACAGAATAAAAGACGTATAAGGGTTTTCTGTGTCTGACTTTGTTATATTGCTGTCGTTGTTCCTGTGCTGAGTTGTGGCTCAGCGGGCCCGTTTGCTGCAGTGAGGGTCACAGGCCAGTCTTGTTAACCGGTCCCTCCCTCTGTCTTGCCTGGCCTGGGGCTACTGGCTTGGTGAGGTGCTGTATGGGTGACCTACTCCGGTGGTCATGGTGTCCAGCTCATGGCACGGCTTCACCTCCCTCCCTCCCTCTCCTGTCATTCTCGTCACCCTACACTGAAACTCCACACTGATACAGCTGAAATAATGTACAAATAGTCCCCACAAATAGTCTACTTTAGGGATGGTTTTAACGCCTATCCTTCATAAAGCAATGCATGTAAGATTATATCTGTACATAATATATAGATAATACATAATATAGCACATTACATAAATATCAGTACAAACAAAGTAGATCAATTAATTTAAAAAAAATTATATCACAATCTTATACCAAAATAGCAAGACTTAGTCCTATTTATGCTGTTAATGTGTTTTACAAAGCAGTTTTTAATATTGGTCTAAAATTTAATAATGAATCCAGTATCGTTTATCCAGTTGAATCACAACCATTGTTGAATTAAATAGTATTGTTTGTAATATGAATAAACACATGAAGCATATTCTCACTCTTGATAGCATATTGCTGCCATATTGATAACCTCATTACTTTATCATGAGGAAAATTTGCAAGAAGTCACCATCCCAGCCAAATGACATGGTAATGGATGCAGGACAGCAGCTGATCCGCCTGTAACTGGTCATTATCTCCACATCCTGCTTTTACTTTCATAAGCAGCCTGTCTCCATAGTGCGCTAACTGTGAGACAGCCAAATGAGAACAAATTAATAAGAGTCTGGAGCTGTCCCAACTTATTGTGGAAAAGCACTACAATTGAAATGGAAAAAAGTGGAACTTGGTTCTGTGGCTTTTCCTTTTAGGAGAATATACTGTAGATACAATTTAGAACTCTTTTATCAGAGATTCTTGGTAGCCTCCCATGTATTGTTGCACCTAGAACAGTCAGAAGAGGAGAAAAAAGGCTTCACACTCTGAGCTAATTTTGCTTCTTTCAGTGGAGTTTGATTTGGCTCAAGAAGCTATGATCTTGAAACATGATCTTGATCTTGAAATGAGCTGAATTGCACCGAAACGAGTGAAACAAGTGAAAACATCCGCACTCCGTCGGCACTTGACTTAGGAGAGCACAAGAGGAATCAAATTTGAAGGCTAAATTCAAGATGGATCCATTTTTTGTGTAAAAGCATTCTCCATTTTCCAAGTTGACTCATGTGCATGTCATAACCCAGAAGACTATCCATTTGCAGGGATGTTTTATATCTAATGACGTGCTTATGAAGTTATGGTCGGCCTTCTTTGGGACTGGAACCAAGGGACCTGGGATTACCACTGCAAAGAGCTCATTTGTCTCCATTATGAAGCCCTTAATGGTTTTTTGTTCAAAATGGCTCCATGTGGAAGCTTACATTCTAAAGGAATCTAGCACAATTTTGTCAGAAACGGTGTCTGTCTAGACTGACTATCTCTGCCGCTCTTCTTTCTTCTCACTGCTGCCTCCCTCTACCTTGTCTTTCCTGTGAGGATTATTTGCATACTGCAGGTATGGCATCAATCTCAGTCCTTTCTCAGCCATCTTGTTTATTCTCCCTACATTCCTTTTCATTCCTGGAGTTCTTGATCGCTAACAGGTTTTAGCAAATCAGTATGTCCTTAGACTTGAACTGTGTGTGACAGAAAGAGTGAAAGAAAGAGAAGGGAGGGCAGGAGAGGAATCACATGGTCATACTCGTCTGTGAATGAATGTGTATCTGCAGTCTCAAAGGCAGAGAGAAGAGGTCTATCCAATTAAACGAGGGCTGCACCACCTTATTATTTATGCGCGCGGTGTCCAGCATCCCTGAGTAATTCTGATAAATCACTTTCCCTGCGGTAAAATCAATATGTGTGGCACACGCAACGCCTCAGCCCAAAACAAACCCAGATAATGCCCCCGATATGGAAGCTGTGTTTTCCCTCTCATAGCCTGATACGCGCGGTATCAATAATGCATAAGAGGTTAAAGGTTGTTTGTTTATTTCCGTAATTAAACTGGTTTTTAACCTCACACTATGGCATTAATCTCATTAAACAGAACATGAGAATCTAGCCAGCTAAGGTCAGCATGTGAGCATGTACTGACGGGGTAACATGTTTACTGGGATAATGATTAACTATCATCAGGGGATTTAATGCAATTTTCAGTCATAATAGAATAAGAAAATGCCATGGTACCTCACGAACACTTTAAAGCTGCAGTAGGTGAGATTTTTATGTCAAAATACACCCGTCTTATCAGCTTTGATCACAAAGTGGGGCTGCAACAGAGAAGAGCGCCCCATCCCTACTAACCGAGACCCTGTAGATTTGTGCCATTTGCCCAAATGAAATCTTTATGGTTTTATAAAGTTACTACATGTTTGACCTATTGAGTTTCACGGTTGTCTGATATTAGGGCAGTAAGTTATATTCTGTGTAGATTAGTATGATTGTGAGGTGTCAGTCCCCACTGTATGTACACAAATCCATGTGAGGTAAAATCATGTTTTCCAACTGGGATTGTGAATGACTTTATTAATTATTGCTCATATGTCACAGTTGGGTATGCAGCAATAAAAAGTGGATTACGTCATTATTTTATTCAACAGCTTAAATGATACCTGTAATGATTTCAGTTGCTGCCAGCTATATCCGATGTAAAAGTTAATAGTGGTGAACTATTTGCACTAAGACAAAAAAGACCACAACATCATTGGAATTGTGATTTCATATTGTGGTATTAAATCTCAGGTGCTGTTTGGCAACGGATGGAGAGTCAATCCCAGAAGAGTCGACTCATGTCCTGCTGCTCTCATGAAAGTCATCGCTGGCTCCCTGTTAGCGATTCAGAGAGCTGAAATGCAGAATCGACTGTATGATCCCCAGGTGTTTAAATGTCACTGCAAATCCATGGCTGACCTAGTGGAAATCATAATGTGGGTATCACATTGAAGGGGTATGAAAGCCCTAATGCATCAGTGTCTAATGTTGGCATGGAGGAGTCTGTTCATTTTCACTCCCACACAAGAGACAGTAATTGAAGTAGACTCCAGGCAGAAATCCTAGAATTTTGCACAATTAGGCCTTTTTTAATGTCCCACCACCGTGGTACATGGTATGACATCTGTCTGTCTCTTGTCTGTCTGTCTGTCTGTGTCTGACACGTTCTTGTGAACACAATCAAGAACAATACATGATAGAAAACTTCATACTTTCACCACAGGTTCCCCCTATATAGTAGATGATCTGATTAGCTTGCTGCATAAATTTGCACATTAATGAGGAAAAACTGATTTTCTTGAAACTACATTAACTCCTTAAAATCTTAAGATACAGAGTTCATATTAATACCACCCATGTGTTACGTGAAGACAAGTATGTTGACAGAAATATTTCCTAATTATTGCATTAATTAGCTTAATTAATGGCCTCATTAGCATAACGGGTTATGTGAGATATATCATGGTGATTATGGTGGGACAGTAGGCAGCTCAATTGCCTCTCTTATTTGATAGCACAGTAGAGAATATCAGAAATCAAAGGGGAGACGGGATAGCTGGATTTGAACCCTAAACATTGAAAATACATGTCATGTGCGTCACCCAGGCTGTGTGTTCCTGTGAAAGGATTGTTGACTCCACTGCACCTTAGTGGCGCAGCTCTTATCCGGGGGATTCCCCAGCATCTCAGCAGCACACCATGGGAGCGTAGCTGCAGTATCACCTTGTCATCACCTATAATGCAACATGAGGAGATGCATGAATATGCTTCATCCCCACGCACATGACACGCACACACACACACACACACACACACACACACACACACACACACACACACACACACACACACAACACCAACAAAAGGATTTTTTTTTTTCAGACAGAGAAGAGACAATCGTCGGCATCACAGCCTTGAGAAGTGGTAGCGGACTGAAAAGAAAGCTATGATCAAAGGATTGAAAGTGAAACCCCCCTCTAGGAGCTCTTCTGTGCATTTGTCACGTCCGCGGTATTCCCACCCCTGTTGCTTTCATTCCATACACTACAGGGAATAGGTTCATGACAAATAGATAATGCTAATAAATAATCTACGCACTGTCTTTGGAAGCTTACTGGAAAGAGATTGCAAAGAAAAAAAATCAATAATGAGTGCTGTGCTGCTGCCAGAATATTTTTTTTTCTTTCTGTTTTGTACTATCTGCTACTTCTTAATGGATTTATGCCATACCAGATGACTTTGGAAAGCAAAAGTGGGTCTGCTGTGAAAACATATTGACATCCATTTGAGTAACCTGATGTGAGCTGGACATGAATTAAAGCCAAAGTTGAGTACGTAATTCATGACAACTTGTGACCAGTTTTGGACGCTAAATTGAGTCACTCTGGATTAGAACCCTCACTCTGGATTTTTCTACCTAAATTTGATCACATGAAGATCAAAACCTTTTCCACTCACCAGATATTGTGGTGCTGCATTACTGAATTGTTTGACCTACAGTAACTTAATAACCCACATGAAGGACAATGTTTTGGACATGTGAGTCCTGCGTCACTTTTTCCTTGAATTAATTTATTATCTTAAGTCCTATATGCACAGGACTAATATTAACTGGGGACATCCAGCGATTTGTAAGAAAAGCATAGATTGTGTTTGATTTTAATCCCATGCGAATTTGCCATGTCTGAAATTTGTAAAGTCAAAATTCCAGTGCAAATTTCCATATTTTAGTGAAGACAGACGTCCCCTGATAATACTCATCCCATGCAAATTGAACTCTTGAACGTAATTTGTTTTTTGCATGCAATTTCTTTTTCTTCTTCTTCTGTTAGACATGTGATTTCTATCTTCTCCCTGTCATGGAAAATGGAGTTAGTAGTGGAATCTATACAGGAAGGTTTTGAATGCATTTTTGGTGCAAACTTCAAGTTTTGCTTTGCAAAACCAGGAAGGAACAAATTGTACAATATTGACCTTGCACAGTTGTATCCGGCCACGGGGCATCTGTGATTTCATTCATTCATTCATTGATTTTTCCATACCCGCTTATTCCTATTCAGGGTCACGCAGGGCTGGAGCCTATCCCAGCATGCACTGGGTGGAAGGAAGGGAAACACCCTGGACAGTTGCCAGTCCGTTTTGTCGAACACATAGACGACTCATTCCATTATCCTGTGCGAACGGCTTTCATGAAACGCCGAGGTTGAGGGGTAATTCCTTAATTACATGAATACTAGTCCCGTGTGAATAGGGCTTTAGACAACTCAACTAGTTGTTGAGGCATTTGGTTGCAAGTCTGTGTTGATTTATCACTTCGATAGGCCTCCAGTGTATCTAAAAATGTACCATAAATACCTCAAAAACACTACATTTGGTGAGAATACCATGTGAAAGACAATGACGTTATTCCTTAAACCCGCACGGTAAAACACTCCACAGTATCGACTCATATACCACGCTCTTTTACATTGGCACGGCAGAAGAAGTGAACATGTACCGTGTAATCATGTAATGCACTAAGCTTGACAAGGGAGCTCTCAGTGTTGTTAACAGCTGTCTGCTCCTTCAAGTGGAATGGACAGCGCTGAAGATTTAAGGCTGCCACACTGTCAGTTATGCAAGTGTTGCTGTAGTAACAGGGAGCAAGTCCAGAGGGGATTTCCACTGGTTCACCGTTTCTGGAAATGGCCACAGGCAGGTTGGGACCCCAGCTACAAAATGTCATTGTCTCAATGACATAACAGATTAGAATCTTGTTTCTCTGTTTTTGTTTAGCTTTGGGCATTTTTTTAGAGGCGGTCATGTTCACACATATGCATTGGTCTGTCTGGGATCATAGGAATAAGCCAATTCTTTTTTATTTTAGTGGATTTTTGCATTCAAATAATAATCAGTGACATTTTCATATAATAGAATTTCTGTTTTGCCACTTTTTTAGTAATTCAACCAATATCCAGTTCATGAAAGCTTTTCCATTTAGTGTTCTAAACACCCAGTGTCTGATAGGTCTTTACTGAGAAATATCCTCTGGCGCACAGGAAGTGATGCGTTTTATGTTTCTGGCTGCAGCAACAGCGGTTTGTTTAGAATAAATAGAAGAAAAACTGGGTAGTTAGCATGAACAGCGATAGCCACCATGGCTGAACAGACAAAGAAAAGAACTCAAACTTCATCAACAGAAAATCCACAGAGAAAGACGTCACAGTACTGGACAGACTGTTTGTTGACTGGGAGGTGCAGTGCAAAAACACCAGCAATGACCGCATAGCGCCAAAGATAGAGACAAAATCAATTACCACTTTAAGTGGGTTATGCGCTGTAGCACTTTTACTTAAATCCCAGGTAAATGTAATTAATGCCCTGCTGACTTTGTGCTCTGCCTCATACAGAGAATGCATATTTATCTCCTACCCTTTTCTAAGAAGACACCACCAATCAATAAATAAGATTCTCTACTGGCAGGCTGTACGCACTGAGGCTAAGCATTGCATAGAAATGGACATCCAGTGATATAATGGTAGCTGAGATATCAGGTATACCGCAATCCAACTTTTAGGCCTGATAAGTGAGTATACTGTAAATACCCAGAAAAGAAAGTGGGTTTAGTGTGTGTAGCTGTATTTGACTGCACTGCTGGGCTCATATCTCATGCCCACAGCAAATGTGAATGAATAAATTAACCAATCAATGAATGGATGCGTGAATAATTTAACAGACTAAATAAATTAATAGACCAACAGCAAATGACAAATAATTTTTTTCCTGCTTCTGGCTGCTCGGCACAGTTTGCATCCAGAGCCCAGGAGCTGGTGCGGGTTACCGAGAGGGCAAGATGTGTCATCTATGAATCTACTTGTATTATTATTATTGCCTGAGATTTGAATAGTAATGAAATGTCCTTACATTTGGTGTCACAGATTTTCCTGGCTGTACTGGGTGTCACTAGGATTTTTTTCTAGCTGTGAGTTGAAAAGCCAAGTATGATCTTGATAAGGGTCTGGCTGAACAGGTGTAACAGAGCCGCTGACACTGAATTTATGTATTTTCACGAGCAGATGGCGTCTGTGTCGTCTCTTGCTGTATAGTCTGTTTGTCTGTGATCCAGGTGAGCTTTACGCCTATATGGCTGCCCCGGATCTCGGCTGCTTCACCTCCTCTGTCAGAGCAGCACCATAGGGACACATGTGACGTGCGTGTTGATTTGTTTGTGTGTTTACTGTGTGTGTGTGTGTGTGTGTGTGTGTGTGCGCACGCATGTACAAGTGCGTGCGCAGTGAAGGTCGCAGCACAGCATCTGTAATGAATCCTGGGACCTAGTGGTCGCGGGTTCCACTCGGGCAGCTCCCTGACAGTCTGAACCGTCTTCTCGCCAGCAGCAGAGTGACAGACAGAGCGGTGTGGCGACACAGCACAGCACTGCTGCGACTCACACAGAGCACCGATGAGAAAAAATAAGATGGGTTGGCTAAGGTGCATACCATGTAAGGACAACATCCTGGGTTCGAATCCAGGACCTTTGTCGCATGCCGTCCCCTCTCTCTATCCTAATCCTTCCTGTCTCTCTCCACTGTGAACTATCAAATAAGGGCTTTCAGGTGATGCAATGCACCCTCCGGTGGCCATATTGGAGGTCCTCAGCTCAGCTTGTTGCTACCTGAAAAAAATGTAGTAGACATTCATTTCTGTGCTGGTTTTGACTGGGAACTGATCATTTCCCCACTGATTTTGTGTTTAGATGTCAGCTTGTTAGTTAGCAGCTAACCAACACTGTCCTGTTGTAAACACATCTGATTTAACTGGCCCTGCTGTTGCGGGGCTAAAAACTATACACCTTATCAAATATATTCACTGTACAGATGCCGATGGCACATGTACAGAATGTGCATCAGCAGCTGTCCCCTTTACAAAAACTCCAGAATGGAGGAACCATTTGTACAGAAAAAATGGCAGTGTGCAAAGACGCATGTGCAGTGTTATCTGTTCACAGTATCAATACAGTATCAGAACATGGAAGGAGGCAGCACCTGCACAGGGAAAATAAGAGATGGGCTGGAAAGCAAAACGTGAACTGTAGGAAGACTCAAAGCTTCGATGTATAGTGGGTATGTTGCAGTTAATTTAAAGGGACATTTGGAATTTTATGCGATACCCATTTGTCTCAGTGAGGAATGCGAACAGTGGCAATAAAACAGCTTCCCTATTGACTAAGTTGCGAAAACAAAAACTTTTCCCCACAATGTGACTAAGGGATTAAAAACAAGGCAACAGTAAACATGTCATCCCTTCTGGCACCTACTGGGCCAATCGGTAACAAATGTCACCTTGTTTTGACCTGTAATTGCAGAGCCCCCTTGGGCCAATCAGTGTTATTATGAAAATGCCAGAACCTAGTGGCAAGATGCATTATTTCCCCCAAAGTTTCATCAAAATCTGATCAGAGTGAATGAGTTATCTGAGCGAATGAGTTGGCACTTTTCTTTAAATTTCAGAATAGTGGTCACAGCTTGTTCGATTATAACTTAACTGTAAACTTTGTTTCACACGTTATTCCTTATTTTACCTTACACTTTAGGTTTATATAAAATCTTGTCTTTTTTGAAATTGTGTTTGGCTTCACAATGCAGCCTTTCGTCTCTGTGGCGATAGAAAGGAGGTTGCCACAGCAACAAGCCACTATTCTACCAGTTCTTGAGTATTGACTAATAGTGTGACCTGTCCTGTGCTGGACATCTCAGCAGCCTCTTGACATGACCTTTTTTATTTATTCTGAATAAAATACAATGATTACTAGTTTGAGTGCAGACATTTCTCTATTTTATATTTGATATTCCACTTTTACGCACCAAAGCACAAATGGGCTGAGTGAAGAGGTTTCTCCCTGACCTTGGAAACAGGCAGGGGCTTTATTGACCACGATCAACGCCACTCACCATACTTAACCCCACATAAATGAATTTGATAGAGCATGTTTGGTGGAACTATCTGTCCCCTCTACGAGCGCTGTTTTACTTAAACCTCCAGACATTATGGTAATACAGTTAGACCTCATTCTTATTCTCCTGGAAATGGTGCAAACGGTCTTTTCTCCCCATGTATCGATTTTAAATTTCACTAGCCCCCCCTTTTTCCATCGTGTGCCTTAACAAACATTGCTGGGTGGGTCAGCCCTGCTGTTTAGGTCTGCTGCCAAGTATTGCCTTCTTTTTATAGCCTGTTGTAAGACTTCTCTCCTAGCAGCACCCCCTCTGCGCCTGCTCGAGCAGCGAGCAGTATCTTTTAATCTGTCTTCAGCACAGCCATCAGGGGGAGGGCCCGTCCTCTATATTTCATGCGTTTCGCGTTTGGTTAGCCATCATTAAAGCTCGGTTTTTCCAACTGGCTCTTTGATAATCCGGTGCAAGCTGTACAGGTATTGAGGAGGAGTGGTTCCCTCCCTCTCTCCCTCTTTCCCCCCTCACTCTGTCTTTCTGTCTCTGTCTCTCTCTGTCTGTCTCTCTCTCTCTCTATGCTGCAGTGGGCGCAAGACAGATGGAGCAGTACATGACAAAACAGCCTAATTAAGAGAGTGGTGCACCTCTTAATTCCCACATGTGGAATCCCTTTCCAGAAAACCATGACAGAACATGTTGGCAGCCAGGAAAGAGGAAAAACATTTTTCAATTTGCATCATCCATCATTGTCCTCAAAGTGCTCTGCGTTTACGACTGCCTGGAAGCCCCTGCTAAAGAGCATGCAACAAATAGGCCATTAAAATGTTGTGTGCTTTCCATGGCGCATCACCTGCAGACATCATGGAACAAGATGAAAATTATAATAAGCTACATGGCTGAATACATTTAGGAGCTGAAAATAATATACGTATGGATCAGAAATGGCAAATTGGCACATCAAGAGAAGTGGTTGTGTTTCCTTGACAGCGAAGGCCCCCGGCTCTGACTGAAGATAGACTGCTTATTTATGGACGGCTCGAAACAATGGCCATTCCTAAAGTCATGTTACTTTACGTACTACCAGTAGGATCAAACAGCTGCTCACTGCACAATCAATAGATACGTGTCGAGAAAAAGAAAACAATTTATGTGGGATATTCAGTATGGCAGTTTCTTGCTTTTTGCTCGATGTCACAGCCCCCATCTGGAGCCATTTTGCTGTGGCCATTTTGAATCACTCTAGTAAGCATTTTGTTTAATGCGATTGGTGATGCCAAATGACGTGTGTCAGAGCAATTCAAAAGCTTTAAATTGGTGTGTGTTTTCTTCAAGACAATATTCCCACAGATAAATATTATGCCATCTGCAGGACACTTTTATCCAAAGCGCATTACAGTATCTTGAGTGTTTACATTCGGAAGCAAACACCTGACTCCGGCGTACGCACAGTCTCTGCATTATTATTACAGCATGAATATTTGAGGGGATGTTCTGTGGAAGTGCTTTGTACCTTGCCGCATGACAGTTGCAGTTTCCTTAATCTCAGTAAAATACCCTCCTGTGTATTATGGCTTCTGTGCAATAGTTGCTAATGCCTGTGTGCAATAAGAAAAGCTTTCTTCATTGTAGTGTACATAAATAAAAAAGGAGAAGGCTTGAAAGATGGTTAACTAGTTCCATAGTAACAACTACTTAGCAGCTGTTTCATAAGCCATATAGATAGGAGTGCTTTTTTTTATGGTGAAATACATTTTACTACAAAAGCACAATCTTGCCAAGGGCGATCTCATTCTCATTTTGGAGTGCAGCAACTGATAATGTAATAACTGCAGGATAATGCAATAGCTTGTCAAAATGTAATAAAATGTCCTGCTAAATTAATGTATTAAGTTGCCGGATACTGTAACAACATCTTTAGACTTATATTGTAATAATGTATTTCATGCTATACGTTATTACATTAACTGCTAGTTATTATATTGTAAGGGGTGAAGAAACATTTTTTCAACTGATGTTACAATACTTACTGATGATGCAACAACTTGCCATGACAGTCAGAAAACATCAAATTTATGAAGATTTTTTTAATTGTTTTGGTGCCACTTTGTCTCAGTGTGTCTCATGTGTGGGCTGAGACTGGATGACTTTGCTTAAGGTTGTTTAAAGCTGTCCATCATTGTCAGTGATGATGTCACTACTAGTATGAAAGTGAAAGGGTTAGGCTTGTTGGGGATGTTTCACTTATGTCACTGCATGTCAGAATGCAGGACACTTTTCACATATCTTTCTTTCACAAATCTTTCTTACCCTGGATTTATGTATGAGATATAGTCCTATACTGCGCAATATAAGAGGGTTACTTTTCCATCAGTGTGATGAAACTCAAAGCATCTGGTCAAAGCGATAGTTTTGGCACTCTGAACTAAGCATCTCCAAAACACAGAGTGGATGACATCCTGGCTTGTGCTGAGATATTTGAGTTGTTGCAGAGATCAGGTAGAGGACATTTGCTGGAAATGGCTTTTATGTTCATTCTGTTTCCTCATACTATAACAATCATTGAATTGCAAAACAGTTTTGGGATGAGCTTGCTTTCATTTCTGTCTCTTTCTGAGCATGCAGCAGTGTCACAAAGAGCAATACAAGAAAAAAACAGGATTTGTCGCATAGTTAATTTCATCCCGCTATTTTATAGCAATACTGAGTGAGAATACTGCAAGACTGAGAACCTGAGCTGGTTTGTTGTATTTTACCGATGTTCACCGTGTTTTTGAACGGGTCTTGCCTGCTGCATGTTTAGCTTCACTAAACATGGGTCTTTTCTGGTTGCACTTGATAGCCACAACTCAGCTCAACACTGTCCACACCCACAGCAAAAGGCCCCAAAACATCCCGAACATCATTGAAAAGCCAGTTTCACGTAAACAGGGGTCGCAACAGACTGATAATGTAGAATATATCCCATTTATTTGTTGTTATTTTACTGAGAGGCACGTTGCATATTGCAGCTTTAATAAAAAAGGATATTATAATATAAAGATAATTTAAGTTAAACATCCTACTCCAACCAGGACTAGCACAGGCTGTGGAAAGTGAGACGTCTCCAATCTGTATGAGCAGTTTCCATGGAGACGTGTCAACATTTGCTACAAGACCTGAATGAGGAGAGACAAGTTGGCAAGCTTGCCAAACTTAAGCCTCCCACACCTGTTTCCCTCTTTCTTTCCATTGTGTGGAATATCATTTGATGCAAATACATTGATGTACCTGCAGTTCCTCCCTCTGTCAGTAGTTGATATTGGGAAAATCTTTGAAAATATGCCAGTTATTGTGCAGTATTTTGAAGTCAGAGTTCATTATGTATCACTGGAAACCGCAGCAGTGGTAGGATAAGTCCTTGCTGAAAAGAACCAGGCTCGATGGAAAAGCGATTACAACATTTCTCGTCATCTCAAATGGTTGGTTTGCTGTGTCATACCTGGTTAGACTTAAAGTGGAACTCAGAGACAGAAAGAGGAGTGTTGCCACTACATCTCACCTGAGCTCTTGAGGCCTTTATGGCTATTTCAGACCCAAAGGTTATCCATATTTCCTTTGCTCTGAACGCTCTTCCATTCCGCATCCCACTCTCATCTTCATTATCATAACCCGATTACACGCATGCATACAGATCCAGGCATGTATACACGCATACTCACACATGTGCGCTTAAGGATGGGTATGTTACAGCTCTATGAGGACCGGAGCTCTTTGTGTTAAATGTTAGTAGTGTGGGAGGCTTTGGAGGCCGCCGCGCAGCGAGCAGTGATGGACTAGAAGCTCCCTATTTGGCGTTTCCTTCGCTGAAGGGCGTAGAAAAGAGACTGAGGCAGTGTCCAGGGTGTGTGGCATCACTACAACATCAGCCAGTGTCTGCCTGCCGAGGAGAGAGCAGCAGCAGTGGGAGGGAGTGGGCGGAAATCAAAAGGTGAAATGCAGCTTTCTGCCGCAAAGCTACATCCTATTCAATATGGTTTTGTCTCAGTTGCAGGGTCTACCACTCTTTCCACTTATATAATATTCACTGCCCTCCCTGTGCATACGAGCACAAACACGTTACTATAATAGATATGTCTCCTTCCTGTTGTCTGCAGTGCTGCTGCAGTGACAATGCCTCCATTTAAAGTAATAATCCACAACATTTTCCTGTAAATAAATATCCATTTTGCTCCTCTCTGTCACTAAATGATATAGCACAACAGAGAATCAACCCGCACCCAGTTCATGAAAGCTTTTACATTTGCTGAGAAAAATCCTCTGGCACACAGGAAGTGATGCGTTTTATGTCTCTGGCAGCAGCATTTTGTTTGGAATAAATAACAGCGATAGCCACCATGCCTGAACAGACAAAGAAAAGAGCGCCACCTACAGACACTCAAACTTAACACAAAATCCAAGGAACAAGACGTCACAGTACTGGACACACTGTTTGATTGACAGGTGATCTCTGGGCAGTGTAGTCCAGAAACACCACAGCAATGAGTGCCAAAGGTGTCACCAAAATGACACAGATCTCACAGATTGGAGAATCAAAGAAATAATAGATGTGTAGGAAGGAAGGGAGGAATGAAGGATTTCTTTGACTCATTTGACAGGGTTTGACATGCTTCAAGGGCTACACTTGCATACTACATGGACAATTTCCTTCCTAACAGTTATTAAAGTAACCTGGTTTTCGGTCCATGTCATAACTTGGTTGGAATAACCCCAGTAAACTCATGAGAAACCCTCTACCATCTCACTGCTTTCACTTTTGGTTTTCATTGTCTGCGCAAAATCAGACACAGGGTTCCAGGTATATTTTGACATCACCAATAAGCATGGCAAGGAGCAGTACTTACTGTTGCTACTGGGATCATCATTTCTTTCCCCTGTCTTAGAAGTAACCTGCTCTTACTTAGGGTGGCACCATGGATCAGTGGTTAACCCTGTGTCGCCTTACAGTTTGCATGTTCTACTGGGTGCACTGGTTTCCTCCCACAGTCCAAAGACATGCAACTCAAGTGGATTGGAGACTCTAAATTGCCCATAGGTATGAATGTGAGTGATTGGTTGTCGATCTGTGTAAGCCCTGTGATGGACAGGTGATCTGTCCAGGTTGTTTCCCCTGCCTTACGCCCAATGCATGTTGGGATAGGCTCCAGACCGCTGTGACCCTGAATAGGAATAAGTGAAGAAAACAAATCAAAGAATGAATGCTATTGCTCTGTCAAAGACGGAGGGGGTAGCAGGCCAAATCTTTTCATAATTCTTTACTGGCAGACTGTTCTATCTGTGGGCAGGACACCTCAGGTAGACAGGAATATTCTGCTAATTGGTTTATTCATGGAAACAGATAGACTCAATCGCAGGGTATCAAAGGTTCATGTAAACAGCTTAACTTGAAGAAGTCCTTAACTGGAGTATGGCCAGTAGCTGGGTTCCTCTGTGCATGTAAACATAGCCAAGGATGTTTATGCTACACGGGCTACATGGCCATCTTCCTACCTATAGTTAATTAGTTTGAATCAGAAGTGAAATTGTATATATGGTGCCAGTTGGCAAACAAACCATACAAAAAGCAAAGTCATGCAATCTTGCAGGTCCGCCATTTACTGGGCAAAATTGTTACTAAATGCTCCAGGGTTCAGTTCAATTGCACCAAACAAGGCAAGTATGGAAGCACCCTTGGAGTCTCCCTAACCACCATGCATTGGTATTTCACTTTTCCATTGTTATAGATCCTATTTTATTCTGTTGAGTTCATGGGGCAGTAACCCTCTCCCTAACCCCGGCTTTCTTCTTTGAAGTTGGTTTCTTACCAGATTTCTGCTGAAGCCATCTTGTTAAGTGAAGTGTCAAATACTTTAAATTGAGATACAGTAAAAACCTCCTGGCCAGTGCTTCAGTTGGAGAGTTGCTGCTCTGGCAATTTTGGTTCTTCACAGTTCAGCTGCCTGCTTGTTTTTGCCAGCCAGTTGCCTATTACTGAAAAACTCCCTGTTTTTTTGGGGTGGTTTTTTTGGTCGATTTTGACAGAATTAATGGGGACCAATATGGTGCCTTTGAAAACTTTTTAACTGGCTTAGTTTGGTTTGGTTTCCAAGTGACCTTTTTATTAGTTCCCACTTGGATCAGCATTGCTTTTAACACTCTTCAAAAATTGTGGATGGTGGTTTGTCTTTCACACCAAATGTTTTAGGTCAACCTTTGATTTTAGAGGTCAGGGCTTGGAAAGAAACCAGGCGAGTAATAACCATTGATTAAGAAAGGATGTTATTGCCCCACAGTGGTCGATGAAACGTCTCGGGATGTTATTTTTTTAACGGTGTGATTCATGTGCTACAGTTTGGCTGCCTGTTGCTCTCCTCTTCCCTATGGCATTAGCTGGCTGTGCATTGGTGTGGAGGAGGAAGGACTCATTTATTCCAAGTTATGCAACCATCTTGGGAGAAGCTGGCCAGGCGCTGACTGTAGCATAGCAGAACAGCTTTAACTTAGCAGCAGCAGCAGCACACTGGTCTCCCAGAGAGCAGAGAGAGCAGAGAGGCTTTCCCCCTTTTTTTTCTCTTTCCTCTCTCCCCCACTGGCCCTAATCTCTCCCCCCCGAGTGTGTGCTTTTCTTTCTCAGGAATAACCCGTTTACAGGCTGCATCAGGTGCTGACAGGAGCAAATCTAGGGTAGAGAGGAAATTGCCTGTTGATCTTGCGCCACAATAGCTGTTGCATAAGCCGTGATACAGGATGGCTCTCATCAATGTTTCATGGACTTGCAATGTGAGCCAACAGGGAGGATTTGCAAATCTAGAGTTTATATTCATACTTTAAAAATCCCATATAGAAATCAATCCTTATCATCATCGTGACCTGTAAAAACATCAAATGACCCACTGGATTTATTTTACATTTCAGCTACAACATCAATAGTTATCTTTATGAAAAAGTTTGTGAATTTTGACTTCTCTTTCATGGATGGCTGTATCATTCAAATGTCGCACAGCTTTGTTCACATTCAAACCGTGGCTGCATATAATCTTCTCAACTGTAAATGTAATCTCCTCAAATGTTCCCCTTCACCCTAAAAATGGAAACATAGGCTAGCTTACTTTTCTCAAAAGCCTTTTTCGGAGCTTAATTCTCTTTCTTCTGTTGTCCATCAATCTCTCTGACTCCACGTGTCTTCTTTCTTTTTCTTGCCTCCATTTTCAGCTATCCTCTCACACACCACAATCGGATCAGATTATGTAGTCAGTCCTCAATTAAAATGTACACGTCAGATTTACAGATGGGAAAGACATGTACAGGAATATGTTTAGAAGTGCTGGCTCATATAGAGAAATACGCACAGGAATATGTGCAAGTGCAAGAATGGAGATCAGATTTTGTCAAGCAGGCTAGATGTGCAGACGAGTCCAGAGCACGGGAGAAGAGAAAACGGGCCGGGTTAGTTCATGGAGACGTGCAGGCGACCAGACTTCGGCACCTTCCTAGTTGACTGAGGCTGGGGCTGCTGTGGGAAGAAGCGAATAAGTGCTTGAAACACTCCACGGTTCACCTCAGGCGGATGAGCCAGAGGGTAAAGGTGCTCCGCAGCTGCATTGGCTCATCGTAGAGAGAGTGGGAGGCATATCGTCCAAGATGGAGCTCAGTTTGGATCTCATCCTCCCCTCTGCCGCTGCCTGCAGGGTATCCAGTCTCAGCCCTATGACACAGCTAGCCTTTTTTTACCAGTTTATTGAGCCTGCCGGCATCCCCTGCCTCGGTGTCACCTCCCCCGCACGCGGCAGCAAAGAACGGTGCACTGGCCACTATGGATTGGTAGAAGATGCAGTGCAGTCTCTCGCAAATATTGGATGACATGAGCCGGCTCGAGCAGGCAGAGTCTGCTCTGTCCGATCTTGTAGAGTGCGTTTGTGTTGTCAGGCTAGTCCAAGTTGTTGTTGATTCAAACCCCCCCTGAACTTAAAGGACTGCACCACCTCCACATCCTCGCCCTGGGCGGTGACATGTGTCAGTGGCCTCTTGCTCTGCTTGGAGAGCCACTACTAGCTCCTTACAGAATAGTACAAGGAGTACAGTTCAAGGAGGCATTTTCAAAATGGTGTACTATGAAAATTTTGCATTTTTGTTCTTAGTACACATTTTTGGTCTACACTTCTGAGTTTCAGTTAGTGGTGCAAAATTAAGAAAAGTAATCTGATTTTTCTTTCATGTGCTTTATAAAGAAGTTTCTCACAAAATCATCTAGCTCAAAGAAAGTTTCATACTGAGGGAGTGTTTTCCTTCCCCATTACCACTGCTGGTTGTTGCCCCAACTCCTCCCTGCAGCTCTCTTCACCTTGACCTTTGTATTCAACATGTGGATAAATAGAGGCAAGGCTACCACCCAGTACACACTCCATACCAAACCACAGATTTGATTGTTTGAAAACTATTTTTGTCATCTATTTTACATTTCCGTTATCTAGCCATGTCGTCAGCCATGATGTCTTTAACATATTTGGTTTTCTCTTGTCTACATGCTGTAAAATGGTTAGAAATTATGACTTTATGCTAGCAGGCATAAAGAGACACTGTTAACATTAGAAGCCGATTACTTTTACCCCCAAAGTAACTTAAGGGGCTGAATTCAGCTGAGAAGGTGCAATCTTATGGTAATAGGTAATTACACTACATCCATAACCTACCTCTGCTCAGTGATTGATTAAAAAAGTAAAAACATTTTAGCATCTTCCTGGTAGTTTATTTTGTCCCTTCTGTCTCCCAAATGATTTATGTCAAATTGACTCTCCTTGAAATGAATTGGTTGATAGCTGGAGAGACCAATCTGCCTTGTGAGATTAGTCTCTAAACAGCTGATTATGGGGTAATCAAACCACCTCAAGAGAGTTAATGTAATCAGGATCCTGGGGTGGTTGCAGAGAGAAAATGCAGATCAGGCTGACAATGATACACAAATTACTGTTTATAGACACTACTCTGCGGGAGCAAACAGATGTCTTGTATCTTCTAAGAAAGTGCACTACGAATTTCATAATATTCACGAGTCCTTTACAGTTTCATCGTGCAGCGATACATGATTGCTGAATTTGTAACATCTATGCTGTACTACACTTGTTATGTTTGCCAAATAAAAAAAATGTCGCTCCATAGGGGAAGGAGCAAGAGTTGCTTGAACAACCAATTACAGGAAAATTAAAGAGGTTCACAATTAAAGGGCTAAAGAGGCTCCAAAGACCCAGTAGCATCTAGTACTGCCCAAAAGTTTGTTTCTATTTTGAGGGAGCTCAAAACAGAAAAACTGTCTGCACAAATCCAGAGAGAAAACAAATGGCGTAGTGAGTTAATGAGACTAGACAACTAGGGTAAAGCCTCTGTGATAGTAATCATCCACCCTGCTGAAGTGTCCTTGAGCAAGACACTGAATCCCTACCAGCTCCAGAGGTGTTGCTGTAAATGACCTTGACATCTGACCTCCCTGTGGAGTGAAAAAGAATTTGTGGTTAATAGAGTATCATGAAAGTGGCCTATAACACAGAGCAGAGAAGTCACAGCAACAGCGGCAGAAAGCAGTAAGAAAAGAAAGTACAGCGAAGTTAAACATGCGACAGACAAGACTCGTTTAAAAACACAGTGAACATCAGCATTGTTTTTTTTTTATTGCAGATCGGCTGCGTTCAACATCTGCTTCTTCAACGCCTGAGGTGGCTTTGCGGACGCCGGTTGCCTCAGCCTCAGGCTAGATGCTGTTTCAAGGTAGACAGATCATCAAGATGAGTGACAAGTGTTGGGGTGGGATCTGAGGGGGAGGAGGGCGGGCAACATGCATATTGTAGCTTTAAAAGGATTTCCAACAGTGTTTCTCCTAGTATATGTCCTTACATTTCACAGTGTTATCCATATTAACCCCTGTCTTTTAGCTGTCAGTGTTGCCCCTCTCTACTGCCTCTAAATGTGCCTGTTTTTCATGTCTCTGTGATCCCGTCCTCCTGATGCCCCATTGTCTGGTATAGTGGGCGACATCAGGTGTATGGGGTGCTGTGCGCCCATGGTGCTGCCTGATTATCCTGGGCTATGATGTTGTGCTGTGGTAATTACAGTGCAGACTGGGGTATAGGGAAACACTAATGTATGTCCATAATGGTGGGCTGAGTGCCTGCAGGTTTCAGAGGCCAGCTATTGTAGGATGGGTTAAACAGCCTTTATTCCACACTATTTATCCAAGCAAGCACAGGGAATGACTGCTACAGGTAGACAGGGGTTTCTGTTCTGCATAGTGAAAGATAAATATTTGATCAAGTAAATGTCCTGTCAAATGGCATTCTTTTTTGGAAGTCTGAACTAGTGAGTACAAAGCTGTAAGCAGCATCCTGAGAGGAAGGAATAATTGTTTGATTACATGTTTAGTGGCAGACCTCTTGGACATAAAACTTGGATATATAATGTTCTAACATCCCCAGTAGCAACTATGCATAATAACTTCAATGCAGAAACTTCAAATCAGAATCCATCTAAGTGCAATATATGCCTGATATTCATCTTTTGCGAAATGCAATTTTTCTGGAGTACACTGCAAACAGAACCATTTTCACAGAACAGCCCTAATATTTTTGCCACTGACTATACAGTATAGCAAACCAGGGTCAACTTTTGGCTTAATTAGTAATGGCCTCAACTGCCTTTCTTGTAGCTATTTATGGCGTACTTTATGGCTTTGACTTTATGTGTGCATGCTGAGCTGTCTTATTACTGTCTCTGGCTTTTTACTGTATTGTGACTCACTACAATTACAAGCCTTAGTCCAAATCAGATAATAGACTGTGTGATAGAGTATGTGTGTATTCCTCATCCATGTTGAACATAAAATGTCTTGGTTCGTCTTTTGCAATGGCATGCTCCAATTATTGCTGTTGTTTACATGAGAAATACATTTAAATGATTTGTCGATGGATGGTGTGAATGCAGTCTATGTCACTGTTTCCACAAACATACTGGCACAATGTGTGTCTGATGACCTCATTATTGTTTGTATGTAGGTACTATACCATACTGTACATACATTACATGTCTTGTGTATGTACATACAGTTGCTCTCTGTGCATACATTACTATTGTTAGTCTTAATTTGACACGTTTTGTTGCCTTGGCAACCAGTCCATGTCATCTACTTCACTGCGCTGAATTAGAGAGATAGTGAGAGAGGACTTGGAGAGACAAGAGAGAGATGTGATGGTGGAAATGAGATAAAGAGAGGGAAGGCATGGTACTGTATAAACTGTACAGTAATTGCTCTATTCAAGCCTTGCAAACACCCATCTACTGCTGCACCTAGTCACCCGCAATGTTTTGTGTTAACCTATAAATGGCAGCAGTGGGGGTCCAGCACAGATTTAAATTTACCACCACTGCTAAAAGAAGTGCAGAAGTCAAATGTGAAAATGAATGATATGATGTAGCTGAGTACACCCTCTAAGCAGTAATAGCAGTTATTAATGTTCTCCCCTGCACTCAAACCAAAATTTGAAGTGAGGCAAAGGCATACATCAAACCAAAACAAGAAATACTTCCACCCACCAATGTTCCAACAATAACTTGGTGAAAACCTGCAGCACAGTGTAAACCTCCATTGATGGTGGATTTTCAGGGTCAGTGATTCTCCAGTGTTGATTTATCGCTCATGTGTATTAATTTAAAATGGAGGTCCAGCCTGGTTATCCCTCTGAGAGACACTGCAAACTGTGCAAGCTGTATTATAGGACATGTTTAATGTGATAATCACACTAGCAGTCAGGTCCTGGTTGGATTAATAAATGAAAACAGCTAACAAAATTGCACTCTATTAATGTAATGTTTCAATGGACAGCTATCCATGGCTCATTGTTGAGCCATGTCTCGAATGTCTTCGAGCTCAGACTTAAATTCATAATTCATTTGAACTCTGCAAACTGCGGCACCGTTTGTAACGGTGCACCAAACACAATAGCTCATATGACCAATCAAGCTCAAGTGTGTGTATCACATTACACATGTATTTTATTTATTTATTTTTTTGTTGAAGACCAGGATCCACCCTAAACAGCCTTGAAAATCCTATTACATTTTCCCGGGTTTTCAGCAGTGGTTGCCATGACAACTGTGCATTTTATTTCTGGCTCCTTTGAAACAGTGTGTGAGATCAGAGATCCCAAACATTATGTAAGAGGATGTGCTCTGTTCATGACTGGGGTTTCCTGCTGCAGAGAACTTAAACTAATTAATTATAGGGGAGTGACAGACACTCAAGGCGCCTCACTATTGTCTCTCTGCACCTTGCAGCCTTTATCACATACTGGTAAAATGTAGACTGCAATTGTTAGGTGGGAGGCAAAGCATGGCGCCAGATGCTTTTGTTGCTCATTCTTCACATTCAACACATTATGTTGGAAAGTCCTTTCTAGTTCAGATGCCTGCTTACGTCCTGATAGGCCTCAGAAAAGTAAAAATCGTGATCAAGGTTTGTGTGTGTGTGTGTGTGTGTGTGTGTGTGTGTGTAATATGAAAATGGAAAGGTAAGAAGCTTAGAGAGAAAGAAGAGGAAAAGAGAGGGAACTTTTTCAGTCCTGTTAAAGCCTAAACAGTGATGAGCTTCTCTTGATCAGGGCCTTGGAGTAACAGATTACATCTAATGGGATTAGAGTAGTCTGATTACCTGTGACAACTGTAATCAGTTACACCCGGTCAGTTATCAGATTTAAAAAAAGTAGTCCGTTACTTGTTGGATTTCTGAGACTATGTTTAATGAGAAAAAGAATTCTGATCATTAGATAGATGTTAGATGTTATAGGCAAACATTTTACACACTCTGAAATAATGGTTAATCATTGCGTGGATTAAGACAATTACACAATTCAAATTATTGTCTAATTTAGAGTAAACTCCATTTAACTTCATATTCCAAACATTTTGAGGCCAAGTAATCCTTAAGTAACAGGATACATTACAATTACATTTCTGAATTCAAGTAATCTAATGGTTTCAGAAGTGATATTAGAATACGACAGAGACATAGTGTAATGTAAACTCATAAATATGGCACCATAATCTACTGTATCTGTATGCTAGAACTAGTTCTCCTGAACTAGTGATCATGCTATTTTTTTAACCTCTTTAATTTGATATCTATTTTTAATTTTTAATGTGAGTCCTGATCGGGCAGCCAGGTACTACTAAGCAACTTTTACCAAAATGATGCAGGGAAGACAGAAAGCAGGATCAGAGCTGGCTGATCCTAAAACCACTGCATCACTCAAATTCACTGATGAAGCCTCATTAAAGCATTTTGCTCACGTTGAGAAGAAGTTCAAAGGAAGATTTTTGCTGTTGAACTTCAAAATTAATAACATGGAAACCAACACAGAATGCTGCAGGATGGAAATTTAATAAATTGCAGAGGGTTTTTTTTTTTTTTTTGGACATACCGGTCAAAGTCACAAAGACCAGCAGAGCCAGCCTCAATAAATCTGGAAAGGAGAATTGAGGACAGATCTGGGATGGATCATTTGTGTATATTCAGACTACCAGAAGGCTCCAAAGAGGCTAAAGCTTGCTGATTTCCGAGTTTCAAAGGATTGCCAATGGATATTATGCAGGCACACAGAACTGGTTCCGTTGGCGCACAAAGCAGCCCCCAGATACTAATTATGAAACTCCTGTGTTTCATGGATGGGGACTGTGTCCTGAAAGCCTCACCACTGGAAGTGGACTGCTCCGTTGTGCATTTGTTGCAGATTATAGTGGCCACACTATTACCTAGAGGGAGCAAAGGTTCATACTCCCATACTGTAGTACTGTACTGCACAATGTTGTAGATTAAACGTGTACCACATCTCAATGTTCATGGGTAACACAATCAGAAATGATGTACTGCTAATTGATAGCACCAATGAGCAGATATTATGGAAAGGCTATAATAATAAGGCTTGCCTACTTTCATCATCTTCAAGGACCCAAAGGTGTTTTTACAGGGTTGGGTGGGAGGAGTTCAGACTGCGTTTGGTTCCTCAGATGGAGAGTTTTTTCCACATAAAATGCTTAGAGCAGAACAGGGAAGACACAGCACAGGGTCGGGGGTATTTTGGCTACATTAGCATGGAGTGTGTGTGTAGCTTCATTTCAGTCATCCAGGTAGTAAGATATTTGAGACTTCAAATGAAGAGTAGTATGAACTCATCCGAGAGACTTCATCAGTTCTACGAAACTGAAATGAGTGGCGAAACGTGACGAAATGTTAAGTCCTTAACTTAATTTTAAGTCCAGTGAATTTTGTTTCTGTTTTCTTGGATATTCACGTGGAGCGTGTGGCTTTATCATCAGGAAACTAACTTGTGGGAGGAGAGTTCTCTAGGTGAGTTCTCACCAGTCCATTTTCAGCCTTCGTTTCAGTATTTTTTCTTTGCCTTGGATACACATGGGCCTGAGCGTCCCTCATAAAAATATAAGCTACCAGGAATTTCAAAGACCTTGCTATGATCCAAGCATCATTTCTTTTGCAAAAGGATACTGTCAGGTTGCAGAACAAACATTAGAAGGTAATTGCCCCATCATAGAAAGAAAGGATTTTGTTCAGACGACATCCAGTATACTAAGCTTAGGTGGTGGTGCTGCAGGGAAAACCAACTGTCAATAATATCATGATCAGTGGAATGAGAATTGCCATGATGTCAGTGTATGCACAAATTATAGACTTCCACCTTATTATCGGAGGTGATTTAAACGTTGTTATTCAACATCGTATAGAAAAATCATGGCAGAGATCCAGAGCAGCATTTGGCATCAAGGGATTGTTACGGTGAACTGTCAACCCCTAATATAGACGGGACTCTTTCTTCTCCTTATGATATAAAAACTTTTCACAAATTGACTACATTTTCTCATCTAAAAATCTCTTTGAAGAATTGCAAAATGTTGATGTTCTACTTGTTGCTTTTTGAGATCACCTCCCAGTGATGTGCAAAGCTACGCTCAAAATAATTAAGTATACAGCTAGATGTTGGTTCACTACTACAGGGCTGAAAAATAATACTTTTATCAGAGATTCCAGAGCAGGTAGCTCAATTTGTTGAAGGTAACCACCTCCTTACAGGGGATATAGAGTGCTTTGTTATGCATTTAAGAACCTGAAGCTCTTGAGGCAGGTAACCTTGTCCTTTTGGGAACTGGAACGATATTGGATGATTTGAAGCAAGTAGGGGCTTAGCTTACAAACATGGAGTAAGAAATGCTGCTCTGAAATGCTAACAGATCTTTAGCTGATTATTAAAGTCAGAAGGAAAAAGCATTTTGATGGTGTCTTCTTCTGTAATTCGATGTATTTCTGTTTGGAACAGGATGTTGAGACATGATGAGTGGAGGGATTGTTGATGTGTAGTTGGTGAAGCAACCCATGTGAAATGCTTTGCATGTCATCTTGAGCAGTCACAAATGGTCTCTTCAAAATGAATAAATTCCAGCCACTGGGGTGCAACCATGGTGTCTTAGGAAAAGGAAACAGGGTTTTCAACACTGTGTCATGTTGCCACTGTGTCATGTTGCCCCTTGTGTCATTTTGAAAGTCCTTGTGGAGAGTTGTCTTGGAAGGGAATGAACTTTTCGAGAACTACAGAGGTTATATCTTTAAGGTTTGAGATGGGCTGTGTGCTTGATGTTGTGCGATTAATTAAAACACACAGCTATTCCTTTTCCCAGAAGGTTCTACCGATTTTATACTGTAGAGTATAGTTTTTTGGACGTGACATGTCGTTCTCTCGATGAATCTTGAGTCTTCCCATTCATTCTCGTCACCATCCGATGCATCCTTGGTTGTCAAGTAAATTTATGGGAACTTTATCTGTCCTCCGTCCTCCATGTTCTTGTGTTTTGGAATTGTATTTTGACTGTTAGATATTATGTCCCACGTGGCATGGAGGACACAGGAATGCATATTGAGAAAGACCCTTCATCCTTTTCTTGCTTATGAAGGCATTGAATGACATATGCCATATTGACCAAGAGCCATTGTTGGCAAATCTCATCCAGTCTTTGGACTTGGCAACTTTGATGGCTGGATTGTGATAGCATACTGTAGGTAAGCGATAGGATGATGGGAAGGGGGTCAGAATTTTGTTTTTGCCAACTATTTCTGTTCTAAATTACTATGGCAATTTAAATGATCAGTTTAATTAACTTGTTCATATACTACTACTATTAATAATAGTAGTTTTTTTCTTTATCTTTGTTTCTATTTTTGTCTAGCTTTCTCTTTATTGGCTCGGAGAGAAAATGAAAATTAAGATAAGATAAAACTTTATTGTCCATTCACACGGAAATTTGTCTTGCATCGCATGCTCCAACAATCCTCCACACATAAAAAATCAGACATTTTCATAAAAAGACATCTGACATAAAAAGAACACCTGTTGTCATGCACACACATACATATACCCGTACACATTGCTCTGCACACCTCTACCCTTATGGAAAACAATAAAATCAATTGCGCACAAAAGATAGTAATCCAACAGATTTTTTTTACTCATTTCAGTTCATCAGTAATCTGTGACAGATTATATTTTATAAAAGTAACATTCCCTCTCAGCCTGCAAGAATAGCTCCGAGCTGCTTTGCGGGCAGAAATGGAACAGACTCTTCTCTGGTGGAGAGATTTGACACACAGATTGTGTGTCACTGAATCCTAGTATAAACCCTATGCCTGCAGAAAAAAGAGAGAATTTCTACCTGATGGTCCACAGCCAACAGACATATACCTCTGGACAAAAACCCCACCAGGGTTTTTACTGTATATTAAAAGAAGTGCACTTATAGTTACACTTACAGTGTTTTTTCTTTCTAAATGGATTCTGATAGCCTAATTTCTTCTAGTAATAGTTATAAGGTGACCCAGGTTTGTGACTGGCAGCTTGATCAGCGGGAATAACAACTTCATAATGCTGTAATTAAGAGTTGTCACCCTCAGCTAGTATGTATTGTAATATCTTCATTTGATAGGCAATACCTTGCACTTAACTTGCATCTCTCCTTGTGAGAATGTTCACTCTCCTTATAAGATCCCTGGTTTATATTGTGCTGGATATAGGATGGGAAGTGGGAAGGGGAAATTTTTCACATACACTCACTCACATGTACACGCACATACAATCTTGCCTCTGGGATAAGGGGATTCCCCTTTCATTGAGAACGTATGATGAATGCAAATGTATCTCATGAGAGTATTCGTCTCTCATGCTGCTGTATAGGAGGAGAACTTTAATAGTAATTTTGATTCATGGGGATTTGGACTTGAAACAGAGTGACTCCTTCTTGACTTCTTAAGGTCGCCGAGTGCATTTCACTCTCCTTCTCTCTCTTATCTCATTTCTTCTTCTTCTCTCTTTCTCCTCCGAAACAGACCAGAAGTTTTCACCTTGGTCCCCGTCTCAACACTTCAATGAAGGCAGACGCCTCCCTCCAGACAGGAACATGAAGGGCTTATCGGGCAGCCGCTCCCAGCACCAGATCCCTTTACCCCATGGTCTGGACTACGACCCCCACCCCCACGACCTCCACGCTCACCATGGCTCCGACTCCCGCCACTCGTCCTACCTGCTCAGCCCCACAGAGAGCTGCCCCATGGACTTCCACCACCGCTACTCGCCGCGCAGCTCGATCCACTCCGACTGCATGATGATGTCCCCGGTCATGATACCTCCAGTCGCCACCTCTGACCACATCTCCAGCAGCACCTTCCCCAGAATGCACTACAGCTCCCAGTACTACGACTCCGCCACACGGGACGACTGCGCTGCCATCACAGCCTCCGCCACCTCCCCCGCCGTCGCTGCTGCCGCTGCAGCAGCAGCCGCCTCGTCCTCTCACCACGCCAGCACCAAGAGCAACCGCCTCCCCGCCAACCTGCTGGACCAGTTCGAGAAACAGCTGCCACTACACCGCGACGGCTTCCACACGCTGCAGTACCAGCGCACCTCCACCACCACCGAGCAACGCAGCGAGAGTCCCGGCCGCATCCGACACCTTGTTCATTCCGTCCAGAAGCTCTTCACCAAGTCCCACTCGCTGGAGGGCTCGTCCAAAATGAACGGCACCAAAGGTGACATGGTAGGGCAGGGGGGTTACCACCATCACGGCCACCACTCCACCAAACACGGTAGCAAGAGGAGCAAGAGCAAAGAACGTAAGCACCGCTCCGGCGGCTGGTGGAGCTCTGACGACAACCTGGATAGCGACAGCACCTACCGCACACCCAGCGTCATGTCGCGGCACCATGGGGAACATGCTGCCCACTGCTACCCAGAGTCCATGCACAGCCACCACTTTGGAGACCTGTCGCTCAAGACCTCCAAGAGCAACAACGATGTCAAGTGCTCGGCCTGCGAGAGCATGGCCATGGCACCCGAGGGCAAATTCATGAAGAGGAGCTCCTGGTCCACACTGACTGTCAGCCAGGCCAAGGAGGCCTATAGGAAGTCTTCACTCAATCTGGAGAAACCCATGATGCACACGGACCTGAAGCCTTCACTGCGGGCCTGTCACTACCTGCAGGTGAGTGGGACTATACTTATTTTTAAATCCACTGTCATTCATAGTTATTTTAAAGTGAGCAGTGGAGAGAAACAGGAGAGACAGAAGAAAGAGAGAATACAGGCAACATAGGGGATTCAGACTGATGATGTTGCATATGCATGGTATGTGCCTTATCCTGTGGAGCCACTAGACTGTGTGTGTGTGTGTGTGTGTGTGTGTGTGTGTGTGTGTTACTGCTGGTTTTGGCAATACTATTGGCACTATTGGCTGTTGGCACTATTAGCAATAAAATTATATTCCTCAAACTTATTCTATGATAAAGCATAGTTAGCATTATTCTCTGTGTAATCCACTAGAGAGGGAGCGCTCTGTTAATGATATTAACTGTATATCGGGATACCATTCAACTTAAGAATTCATATACAGTATGCTATTTTTACATAAGTGTGACATCATACAATGCATGGGAGAAATTATTTTCGTTATAGCTATGGGAGACAGCAGTGAATATTAACTGCCCAAAAAGGGCAAACGAGAAACGAGTTTCAAGGCTGAAATTTAGTGGTAAAGGAAAAGTGAGATAAATACATGGGAAACCTTGAGCATCACATATCTGAAGATATAACAACCAATAATTGAGATTAATTTCCACTGATTCCCATAGAGGCCCTCCTGAGTAAAGTGCACTGATTGATGTATTGATTAGAAATCCAGCCAGGAAAACCTATTGGATTCAACCATTGTTTTTGTTATTCTCCTGAGGACAATTACAGTGTCCATGAGTGTGAGAAGCCAATATATTTAATCTGGATTCCCCTTTGTGTGGTCACCTCAGGGAGTTATTGTCTATTAAGATGTAGAGATCAATTGAGTGGATCAATGTCATGGCGGAAGACACTGAGAACTGACAGTAATAGGCTAGCAAGGTAGGAAACATGCAGGTTTGGTGCTGTAAGTCTGTGCATGCTTACCAGAACTGTGGTAGAACGTTGAACACTAAAATAGCAACACATGATGTAATATTCAGGTTTGTAGGCCTCTGTCTTCTCTCTCCCACTGACACATTAAAGGGGCTGAACTACTTTAGCCACAGGTATTGGCTTCAAAAAGCTTGGTTGCAAAAGCATACAATCAAAAGTCTGAGTGTTAGGACAGTAACCTTAAGCCTTTATTTTCAGCAGTTACCTCATGCTCTTATCCAGAGCAACTGACAATGGGTGCAACAGTAGCATAGCTTTAATTCCTGTTTCAAATGGTTTGACATGGAGGTTAATTAAAGTCCATAATTAATAGGTGACAATCCATTCTTTTGCTTCATATTCATGTTTTGATTTGAAATTCATATTACATTAATTACAGATGAGTCAACAGCTAAAGACTAGCTTAGATTACTGTCCCAATATCCTTTTCACTATATGTCTGCCTTCATGTTACTGTGTATAGCAGCTATGAATAGTTGATGGGAGACAACGGATGTTATTGCACAACACTGTATTGTATCAGTGCAGTTTTGATAAGCAGTAAGTACCCATTCTTGAAGCCAGATGATGTAAGATTAGACTAATTACTGTATTTACTGTAGCTAGCACACTGAGTAACAAATTTGACCCGTCCAGATGATAAGTAGATCTATAGCCCAGTAGGGATGAGGTACAACTAATCCAATAAAATATTGTGAGCCTCAAGATATTAAATTGACAGTGATGCCATAATATACCAATATTTTACCTGCATTTCCACTCTAGTAATGAAAGATTACACAATGATTTTCAAAGGAATGGCAGTTCTTGAAAATGGAATTGGAAAAAAATTACAAAAATGAAAATCTCAAAGGTCTTTGTAAATGATTCATGGATTCCTTATTTTTGCTCAGTATATCAAAATCAAGTATAATTGATTTGCAAAGGAAAAACCAGATGAACTAAAGACCACAGTGAAAATCTTAAAGGGGAAGCATTTAGTTAGAGGTGAATTATCAGTGAAATGTTGCTTTAAGGGATGTTATATTTGCTTGCTATTAGAATCAAATGAAAGAAAAACTTTGTAAAATGTTGTAAATCACAACATTGCAGTACAAAATTGCACTACATAGTGTATAGCAATACAATGAATTGTGCTTCCGTATTATGGTATAGCCTAACTATCATGATGATACCATATTTGAAGCTGCCTGGATAATGCCATACTGTATATGCCAGACTGTATATGCCAGACAATGTGCGTTGATCAAGGCTACGCAGGTCTAGGCAGCTGGCAGGGCATGGAGACACTGCACTCTAAATTAAATGGTGTGAATCTCTTCCATCATCTGCCATCAGCTGTTTCTTCCATGGGATGTAATTGATGAAGTAATATTAGTAATTATTAATGAGATCCAATTAGCTTCTGTAGCACCTGGTGTGGAAATGACGGAAGCCAGCTGTAGATGTTGAAATGTTGGCATCAGGAGTGTAATAACTTTCAGTGGATCTAATTTGGTTACTTTTTTGTTTCATTTTAATGGTTCACTACAGTAGATATACTGCCTGTTAAGACTAAGAAACCCACGCTGCCAATTTACCGCTGTGTGGAATTTTACACCAAGCTAGTACTCAATCTTTTGCTTCCACTGCCTGAATTCTTTGAGGCAAGGATTCAGCAAGGTGCTGGCAACGTACCACACCGGTCCGTGTTGACTGCATAGGGTTGTTCAGTGTTTGCAGGTTGTTCGGCGACATATTCACGCTGCTGACATCCTGTTCCACCTCATCCCAAAGTTGCTCTATATGGGATGATAACTGGGCACTGAACTAAAGGCACTGTCATGTTCCTGGAGCTATCGTGATACAATGGCACTTTATTCTGCTGGACGTAGATTGTGGCAGTGAAGGGATGCACCTGTTCAACATGGTCACTTTTTAGGTACAATGTTCCATTCAAACAATGTTCAGTTGATAGTAAGGGTCCTAATGTGTGCCAAGAAAGCATTCTCCACACCATTACACCTCCACCATGAGCCTGTACTGTTGACACCATGTTTATGCCAAATTCTGCCAAATTCTTCGTAGCTTAGTCTTCTTGTTTTTAGCTGACAAGAGTGGAACCTGGCATGGTCTTCTGCTGCTGTTGCCCATCTGTTTCAATTTTCAATGAGTTGTAAACTCTGAGATGCCCTTCACCCATTCTCGGTAAACTCTAGACACTATAGTCCAGGAAAATCCCAGGAGGTCGGCCAATTCTGAGATGCTGGAACTGGTGTGTCTGACACAACAATCAAACCCTGTTCAAAGTTGCTTAAATCACGCTTCATGCCCATTTTGACAGTAACTTAACTTCTCCACCCCATGCTTTATATTTGTGCTTTATTTATATGTGACTCACTGTCTGGAGGAGCGAGCTGTTGCCGGAAATGGGGATGTGTACATAATTAAGTGGCTGTGAGTGCATCTGAGCTTTCAAAAAATGTGCAACACTGTTCTTCCATGACTTTTCCTTGACCCACTTTTTGTACAAACCAGTGTTGTTAGATTTTCAAAATCATGCAAGAAAATAGCAGTTTTAATTATATCAGTTACAGTCAGTTGCCAGCACGCTTTGAAAGGTCGTTCCCATGGAAGCAGATTCAGTGGTATAATGCATGTGATGTGTTGCGGCAAAATCAACCTATGTGTGTGCAAAACTATTATCAAATAGTTAATTTGCCTGATACTGATGACAATATAATCAAGAATGTTGCATTATTGTGAGGACAGTCTAATTGTCATATCTGAAACCAAACTGAAACTTCTTGTCCAAGAAGAAGAACTTCTTCTCCAAGATCAGGAATCAGACAAGATCAGGACTATAGATTTATAGCAACAAATACAATTTACTAGCTGTGGAGTCAGAGGTTCAGCTTACTTGAGTATATATTTATTAAAAAGGGAGTCTCATGAGAGGAAGAGATGCACACAGCAGGATGCCATATACACTTCTTCAAAGGAGAATAGATTTGAACCGGTCTTTATGTATCTTCCAAGGACGCACAGAATGTGCTGACATGGGAACAGGTCACAGAAAGAGAGTTACAGCAACATGTGTTATGTCTATAGTTTAGAGAATCGACAGATAGTCCAGGACATCCAGGAGCCACTTGTGACTAGAGACCTCTGGCTTAGTAAATTATGGCACAAGGGTTACAGTGAGGTGACCATTCATCATGAAACAGTGCATTCCCAGAGGGGACCCCAGTTCAGCTGTTAATACATTAATACATGTATGTTAAATTTTCTTCCACAGAGAGTGAACAATAAATATTTGCATGCCTCTTGCCGACTGTCCTACCAGACAGTGTGTGCCACAGAGAAGAGAGGGAAGGGTGTGTGTAAAATGCCTTGCCATCAGTTTGTCGCTCCTTCACCTTCTCTTTGACCCCAAAATCTATTGGGCTGCTTGTTGGTAACTGCTTGTCCTTGTCTTTCCCCTGGACTGTAGCAAACTTGCTGTACCTATGAAGATGCATGGTGCATGTAGTTTCTGAATCTCCAAAAAGTCAACTTGATAAAACTGGTTGATTATACTATTGATACCCATGCATTCTTTGGGCATTTTCTAATGGATTGTTTCCTATTTTCTTACTTTTTCTGAGACTGACTATTAGGTATTTATGAAATGGTTTTATTGTAACTCTGTCTGCAAATAAATCTGTTGCTGTCTTGGCCAGGTCTTGGCCAGGCATACTTGATCGCAACAGGATTAAGCTGGATAAATAAAGGATAAATAATTAATTTAATGGTTTGGCCTGGTCCCAAGATCTTGAAACATGTTGTGCAAGTGAGAAACCATGTTGAGTGTGCAGTAAAAAAAGGCAAAATTGTACATAGAAGGTTTCTGCAGTACACACATAATCTATAAATCAAATGTTATTGCGCGTCCTTGTCTGAAATATAGCTAGTACAGTCCTATTCCTTTGGTGTAATCGGGAGATCTCCCTGGAGATGGCAGTGAGTTTGAAAGGATTGTCTGGGGAGAAACTTTCTGTCTCTCCTTGATGTCTCCATTTGAGTATCCACTGCAACATCTCTGAAGGTCAAGCTGGCGTCCTCCCTATGATGTACAGCGGCCATTGTAACAAATGATCTATCTAAGGCCCAAACACCCCAGTCACCCTGTGCTTAGAGAGCGTGGCGTGGCCACTCCCATTCTACATATATGTGTGTGTAGGTACATGCTCCATCTGAAATTATGGAGACAGATTAGGGTAATGATCTGCATCCCCGTCCAAGGGGTATGCTTCAACATCTGGCTGACTTGCATGCATCCAGTAATTGTAATGAATAAGCTGTCAAAACCTGGTCCCAGGCATTACATCAGTGATGGGAAACTGTTTGTAGACCACATTCAGTTATAGAGTTATAGATCCCAGCACCTAAACTATGATTTCAGGACCCTATGATCTCTAATATGAATGTATTAAATATCATGTGTACTGCGGCCTATGGGAGTGATTTCAAATAGAATTTATCTATGGGCCTGTGAAGGAACACTTCCCATAGTCTGTGTTGCACTCATTTCTTTTGTTCAGGAAGCCTGGGTTACATAAATAACCTGTCAGTATACAGTATATAGACGCTTTGCAGTTGTGTCACAGAACTCCTAGCAACCGCATCTTGTGGCATCATGGAGGTACAGTGGAGAATTGGCTGTGTGCAAATAATGGATAAATATATAACAACTGGGCTAGAAAAAGAGAGACATCTGCAAAGGATTGTGGTGGTGTGGCTGTAGGTCCATTCAGTAATGATATAAGAAAAAGTTAAGGGTCCAATAAGGTAGACATGTCTGTAGCCCCCATCTGGTTTTAGTCTCGACTCCAAAGGACTCTGAATTGTAGCCTTAGAAGAGTCAGCACATTAAACCTAAACAAACAGTTTGGCTGTGTTAGCTACCTAACTAGCCAGCAGGCTAATTTAGCAAAGCACCCAAGGTTAATATTAACATGCGACTACTAGCCACTACTAGCAGCGCTAATGTTTGTTTTTACTAGATGCGTTAGCTAGTCCGCAAATCAGATGTGTTTACAACAAGAGAGTGATGGTTAGCTGCTAGCTCACAGGCTGACATTATCTAAACACAAAATGAATCAGATATCAGAGGGGAAATGATCAGTTCCCAGTCAAAACCAGCACAGAAATTACCATGTCTACTCAGTTCTTTTGAGATAACCAAGTTGTACATATAGAAGTGATATCAGCTATTCTTGGCCACTGTTGCCCAAGAGCTCTGGACCTCCAATATGGCCGCCAGAGGGTGTGTTACAATACATCAACTGAAAGCCCTATGTAAGAAATGCTATCAATGCTAAGATGCCATTTTTTTGCTAACTTGCTTGTCTCAATACAGAAACTTTCCTTCCGGAAATTTTAACTACAATTTAAAACAACATGGTATCATAAGTCCGTAACTGGAATGACACCTTCAGTGTTTATATATTCAGCAGAGGTCATGGTGGAAGGACATGGTTTCTTTTCAGATCTCTGGGTTCTCTGGGATCTAGTTAACACTGTCAAATGATTTTAAAATGTGTAATATAAGTTTATTTTTAGTACTTTGACTCAACTAAGTAGCATTCTGTTATGGGAAAGTTAGAAATTATGAAATTCTTTTTATTAGTTTATTGAGTTTCAAAGGCAAAGTTGAACGTTTTCAAAGGCACTAGCACTTTTTCTGTAGCACTTCTCATAGGTTAGTGTTTGTATTTGGTGTTGGACCCATGCTTACCTCTGCCACACAGACATACAATATCAACTTCTGTGTTGGGAGGATGCTTTGTCCCAAGGTTATTTTTGAACAAAGTATTCTCAGTGTGTAGTAGTAACTAATGATGGTGTAATGCTGCTTGCCTGTCTCGCTGCCCCAAAGGCACAGCAGAACATGTTCTTTCAGGTGTAGCATCAAATGAGCACAGAAATAAGGGAATGCTAATGAGCTAGCGCTATGCTTCCGTGAGTGATGGCTGCCTTGTTAACCACAGCCCCAGACGATCAATGGCAGTGCATTAGGAGGAAAATGATTCCTTTTCTTTATTGCTGTCTTTAAGCCTGATTAATTTAGTTTCCAGACAATTGCTGCATTTTATTCCTACTCTCATGTGGGAGAGGATAAATGCACGCATAGCAGATTAGCGTGCGTGATAGTTTTGCTGATAGGTCTTTGAAGGAAGACACAAGCAGGCCAGCTAATTATCATGTTGCCTTCCCAAGTCGGGCATGGGTGGGGAGAACTTTTCTTCATCTGTTTTGAAGCAGATGACACGCAAAGATGGCTTCTTATGTCACAACCACAGGCAGCTTCATCGCTGTTAAACTTCCAACTACAATGCAGTTAAAGCTACACTCCATTCCTTAGAAGCGGGACCAAACTCCAGTTCATACTGTGCAGGACTACTGCTACATCTGCAGCACTCGCTGACACAAAGTTGTACTTACTGTACTGCATGCCTGATCAATACTACACCGGACCATTGGTTAGAAACATTCCAGTTTAAAGCTCATTGGACATCTTAGTTACATCTATGGTATATTCTATACAAGTGTAACTGTAAAAGACCCATAGTAAAGCTTCAAACATTTCACTCACATTACAGCTCACCTGGCTTCCTAGTCATTTGAAAACAATCTAGCCCACGAGGAAAGCTATTTGACTGTCCCTGCTCCACTGTGTTGAATATGTTGCATATTGAACGATGGTGTTCGCATATTTTTCCCTGAGGCAGAATGGGCCCAAAGAATTTCATTTGTATTGGGTTCAAAGGAGCTTTATAGTGGCATATGGTCTAAATGCTTCAGAAGCCTTTCTACCGCATCAACAAAAACATATTGGGGAAAACGTTGCAAAATATTGTAAAATATGCATTAAACTATAAGTGTGGTGGAAAGGAATGGCCAGTGTTAACGGCATCCTCAAACCCCTCCTCCCTTACCCCTATCTGACCCCCCATGGAGGAGACAAATGTTCATAATTTTCACGCGAGTGCCTTATGCTAGCGAGTCCTTCACCTGTCTGCCCCGCTAAGACGGGCCGACGAATCAGAGAGGGAACACGGTGTGAAAGGAAAGACAGAGTGAGGGAGGACGGACAGGAGAGGAACAGATAGTGAGAAAAGGAGAGATACAGTAGAGCAAGTGTTACCTCCAGGCAAAGAAAAAGGGGCCACTCTGCTTTCTATGAGAGCAGCACAGGGATTGTTGCAGAGAAATAGCCAGGCAAGCTGCATGATTGGGTAAAGTGAGTAACTGGCAGAGCATTAGGGAGAGCCCTGAGCCTGGGGCTGTTGTTCCAAGAGCCGAGGCTACCCGGTCCGCTGGGACTACTGCTACATCTGCAGCACACGCTGACACAAAGTTGTACTTACCGAACTGCACGCCTGATCAATACTGCACCGGAACGTATAGTATGCAGCACGTTGCCGGCGTAAATCGCCATCTTCAGGCAAAGGAAGCCACAGCGAGTCTGTCACATTGATTTAGATCACGTGGCTAATTTGACTTGTCAATATTAATTACAGTTCATCCTCAGCAAAGACGACTACGCTCAGAGGCAGCTAGTCTGTACTGAGCATGATCATCAATGATATTAAAGGCAATTCCTTTATAGGAATTGACCTGGATGTACTCTACTTTGTTTTCATCACGCTCAAATCTAATTAAACCCTACTGCACTATAGACATTCAATACACGAGCAGCTTTTTATTTGTACACATGTTAACGGTGCAGCACTAACAATACACAACACCATGTAATTAGCACACAATCACTTAATCACTATTTTAATCCTGTTGCTGTAAGGTTTAGCGCAACCACTGTCTCCATTGAATATTTTATAAACACTCTATTTTAATGGCTATTTACAGTAACATAAAGTAAAGGCTGTGCTGATGTATTTGAATGATGTGTTCGTGTCCGTAGTTCTTTTCCAGTTGCTATGGCTGCAACCTAGATATTTGCCAACATTCCCCTTAGAATTGAATTGATATTAGATAGTTAAGGTACAGTATGCCACAAATGTGCTGTGCTCTTTTGGTAGTCAGTTAATTCAGTAGCCAGTGCCTTGTTCAGTATTATAGGTGATATCATGGCTATTAATAACCTAGATGAATTGTTATTCAAAATCACTGCCACCTTAATTAACGCTGTGCCATTAATGACAGTGTGCTGGTTTGAAGGTTCCAGCCCTAGCCTCGGGGGTATGATTGGCAGCCTTTGCTGTGCAAGCAGAATTATAAAAATACACAAAGTGCATCATTGGCAAGAGTGTGAGGAAAATTCTATTGCTCCTTTTCTGAAAATTCTTCAGTAAAGTATGCCTGTGTTTTGATCTGCACTATGGGTATAATTCTTAATAGTTTGCTTCACCTGAATCCCTTTCCCATTCAAACCAGTTAGATGATCCTGCAGACATGAGTAAAGTAGTATTTGAATTCCTTCTACAGATGCTCTGATGAGTCTCACCTGGTACTACACATTTATTGGCAAAGCTTCAAAACCACAAACACGGTCTCCAGCAAACATTTATGAATAGAAGTGCATTTGTAGAATTTAAACTATTTATAAGGCTGCATTGTTAAGATATAACATTAGCACTAACAAAAGGACACATCAGATTCCAACATTATGAGTTACTGAATAAAGATTTTGTTTACTCTCAAATTGATTTACTGGCTATATCTCGAGGCTATAACAGGTTTGTTGACTTTGGTAGTGTCTCGAAATATTCAAATTATAGACTTATTTTTGGTTACAATGATTTATGAAAGTTGAAAAAAGCTAATTTCTCGAGTCAAACTGTCAAATAAAATTTGAATATATGGTTCGTCAGACAACTTGAAATGATTGCTTGATTCCATATTTATTTTTACTAAAATAAATATGATATTATTTATTTATTTTTACTAAACTAAATATGGAACTTACTTGTCATTCAGGTTATTGAATTAACATGTCATGTTGAATCAACAAACCCACATTTATTTTCTCTGCAGTAGATGGAAATCTGCAGGGTGCCTTTATTAAGTAATATACTGGAACAATAATCTTAGACATCTAAAATGGATGATAAACAACTTTTTACTCCTCAATTCAAACCAAACTGATTTTAGACATCAAGCATTTAGACCCTAAACAGCAAAGACTCATTTGTCAGATCTCTCTCTTTTTTTTTCAATGGCAGTTGAAAAAACAGTTACCACAAACGAAGCTGTTAAAAAATGTTATCTTTGATCCAGACCTCCTCTTTGACAATTACCAAAGTCTTCAATAGTATATTTTACCCTCTAGGAAGAGGCATTTCCTCTCCTTTACTGACCAAGAAAAACTGAACCATGCTTTTGGTTCCACCAGACCTAATTACTGAAAGGCACTACTCTCTTGCTGTCCCAACTCATTCGTTCATTCATTCATTCATTCATTCATTCATTTATTCATTTTCTTAACTCGGTTATTCCTATTCAGGGGCACGGGGGGCTGGAGCCTTTCCCAGCATGCATTGGGCAGAAGGCAGGGAGACACCCAGGACGCAATATTGTTTTTTCCTACATAGGCAAGGGGAAGCATTTGCACAAATTTGCATATTGCACTCGTAAAAGGAGAGGTTGGACAGAGGGATCGCAAAGGGTAACGCTAAGTGAGGTAATTGCACGATGCTCATCAAGTGTGACACATTATACTGTGGCTGTCAAGTGGTATGAGATCTGCCAAGGTAGAGCTAAAGATGCGGAGACCTTGGAGCATCTTAAGGTTAGGTCTAAACAGAAATGTCTGAGGCTAATCTATGACATGAGTTCACTTCTTCTAGGCTGGGAGTGGCAGCAGGAGGCTGATTTAGCTAATGCTACCTAACTGTCAAATATTGCCATGTTAACACGGCTATTGCAGAGACTCTGTTTTGCTGCATCCACTGACCTATGGCTGCATCGCCTTGGGGCAAGCTTATGCAGTGGGAGGCAGGCCAATCAAAACTGACTATAGGCAAGTTAAATACAGTTGTTGAAGCTAAACTATAATGAACTAAAAGTATTCTGCAATTGTGCAGTTTTACGCATTCCCAGTACATTAAATTGTTATCTGCTGTGCCATGGCTGGGAAATTTGTGGAAAAAAATAAATAAACATCGAACAAAAAGTACGGAAATTTGTGTTTGGTAGATTATTTCTCTGTTGTAACAATGCTTCTTGGCAATACATTTTATACCGTTGGAAAACCTGTTTATTTCCCTTTTAAATGGTGCCCCATTTGTAAGGAACATGCATTTGTGGGATGAGCAGCACAGCTGAGTATGTGGGTTGCGCTCATGAAAAATTTGCCAAATCTTCTCTGCCAATGCCAAACAGTTTATTCTGCTGTTGCTATTGACTCTTGTTTTGAGCTTCCGGTACCCCCAGGTACTGACAATCAGGTACCTGATTGGCACCTGATTGGCAGCACCTGTGAGCATGGGCCTTGCTACAGTGGTCAATTGGTGTCTGCTCCAAGAATCGGCATGCCACGTTTGTCTGATCTCGATAAGGCCTGTGCGATAGGGCGACTTCAAGCTGGTGTTCCACAAAAGCAAGTTGCGGCATTATTTGGAGTGAGCCATAGTACCATCTCCAAACTGAAGGCCAAGTTCCATGAAACGGGGGATGTCAGAGACAGACCGCGAAGCGGGCGTCCCAAGAAGACGACACCCCAAGAAGACCGGTTCCTCACCCTTTCAGCACTTAGGAACCGTAGGCTGTCTTCTACAGATTTGCAGTCAAGGTTTGCAGGACGATATGGCACACGGCTCTCAGCCCAGACAATCCGGAACAGACCGCATGCAGCCAATCTCTGGGCTCATGGGGCTGCCAGGAGGCCTGCCATGACCGCCCTTCACCGTCAGGCCTGTTTGCGCTGGTGTCGGCAACACCTGCACTGGAACCTGAACATGTGGAGGAACGTTATGTTCAGCGATGAGTCCAGATTCTGCCTACGGAAGTTGGATCGTAGGGTCAAAGTGTGGAGAAGACGGGGAGAACGCTATGCTGATCGCTGCACCGATAGAGTAACACCTTTTGGTGGAGGCAGTGTGATGGTGTGGGGCGGCATCTTCATCACTGGAAGAACGAGGCTTGTCATCATTGGAGGCAATCTCAATGCAGAGAGATATCGAGATGAGATTCCGCAACCGGTGGCGATCCCATATCTCCACAGTCTGGGACCGAACTCCATCCTCCAAGATGACAACGCTCGCCCCCACAGAGCGGGGTTTATCAGAGACTACCTCCAGAATTTGGGAGTAGAGAGAATGGAATGGCCTGCCAACAGTCCTGACCTCAACCCAATTGAACACTTATGGGATCAGCTTGGGCGTGCTGTTCGTGCTAGAGTGACCAACACAACCACGTTGGCTGACTTGCGACAAATCTTGGTTGAGGAGTGGAATGCCATCCCACAGCAGTGTGTGACCAGGCTGGTGACCAGCATGAAGAGGAGGTGCCAGACTGTTGTGGCTGTGTATGGTTCTTCCACACGCTACTGAGGCTCCTGACTGTTTGTTAAATGAATAAATTGTAAAATTGCCAATATGTCTTGTTTCTTCCTTGTTACTGATAGACTTCAATCATCCAATCCACCAAACAACACCAAACAAGAGTCAATAGCAACAGCAGAATAAACTGTTTGGCATTGGCAGAGAGTTTGGAGATGGTACTATGGCTCACTCCAAATAATGCCGCAACTTGCTTTTGTAGAACACCAGCTTGAAGTTGCCCTATCGCACAGGCCTTATCGAGATCAGACAAACGTGGCATGCCGATTCTTGGAGCAGACACCAATTGACCACTGTAGCAGGGCCCATGCTCACAGGTGCTGCCAATCAGGTGCCAATCAGGTACCTGATTGTCAGCACCTGGGGGTACCGGAAGCTCAAAACAAGAGTCAATAGCAACAGCAGAATAAACTGTTTGGCATTGGCAGAGAAGATTTGGCAAATTTTACATGAGCGCAACCCACATACTCAGCTGTGCTGCTCATCCCACAAATGCATGTTCCTTACAAAGGAGGCACCATTTAAAAGGGAAATAAACGGGCTTTCCAACGGTATAAAATGTATTGCTAAGAAGCACTGTTACAACAGAGAAATAATCTACCAAACACAAATTTCCGAACTTTTTGTTCGATGTTTATGATAATCAAGATGTTATTGATATATATTTTTATATCTTCTTAGGTATCATCATATTGGACTGCATGGTATGAGTGACAATATCAAATGTGATTTAAAAATTGACATCAAATATTTCAGAGATCATTGTCAGATGTAATATTTGCCTCTGTACATTTGACAAAAATTGTGTAAAATTTATAATTTCACAACATCAGAAACACCAGATAAATGCTCAAGTGCATCAAGTGAATTAGGCTACATGACAGAAAGCAAGTGTGGCACTCACTGCCAGTCTAGCTTTACTGGCAATTCATTCTGCTAAGTAACATTGGTATGTCAGCTATCGATATTTTTTGTTTTGTTTAGTTTTTTCTTTTGTAGAAAATCCAATAGAAGAGATAGCCATATCCAATCCAGCGCTTCCTTTTGAGCCAAGCAAGAGCTGAACATAACATTTGCCAATAGCAGGCACAGCCTTCCGTTGTCAGCAGCGCTAATAGAAGCAGCCTGCTCCTGTCTGTCCTCTGCTATGATTCAGCGGAGGAGTTGGGCATTTTCACCGGCAAATCAGAGTATGATATGCAAATGTTTTCCCCTCGCCTATGTAGGAGGAAAAATATCGCACCCTGGACAGGTCGCCAGTCTATCACATGGCCAACCCAGACCCAAACCCAACAAAATCGTGATCACATCAGCCGAATCTCTCTTACAAAGTCCTGCTTATAACTTAGACAGCACCATTGATTTGCTCACTCCCTATATAGTAAACCTAGCTGACCGCTCCCCTCACAGGATGCAGGGCTCCTTGTTATCACCACCCGCTATTTTAAAGAATACAGATGGGACGGAGCCTTCACCTACACTCTCCCTCACTCACTTCCAGACAATATGAGGGAAAGTTCTTCTTCTATTTATTCCAAACAAACCGCTGTTGCCACTGTCAGAAATGTAAAACGCATCACTTCCCGTGTACCAGAGGATTTTTCCTGAGAAAGACCTACCAGACCAGATTCCGGATGTTTAGAACAGCAAATGTCAAAGCTTTCATGAACTGGCTATAGGATGAATCACTGTTGTGTTACATGAAAATGCCGGATGGAGGATTATTACTTTAATTCCTACCATACTAGCCTTTCCTTTCCTCCTGCTTTTCTTCCCTCCATAAAGGGCATTTGAGTTCCTCTTCCTATACTAGTCTGTCTTTATTATTTGATCCTGCCGTCTGCCCCAGATCTCTTACAGCCAGTGATGTATACACGCACACACACACACACAACTTTTGGCCTCACATCCTAATTCGTTGTGCATTTTTTCCCCTTGAGCTTATTAGTCTCTTCCTCAATCCTTAAGTTTGTCCAAAACATTTGAGACATCAGAAAACACATTCAACTGCAAATGCAGTCAGTGGAAAATGCTCAAGCATGCTTCCTACGCACAGCCCCGCCCCCCTTACAAGTTACAGTGGTGTTAAAATGGCTCATTTTTCATGTTACAAATGACTCAAAGACTGATTATACTGTTTACACCACTAAGACTTCTGAATTACATGTTGCTCTGTGTTTTGTTTCATTTACACAACCATATTCTGTTTTTTGGTCTGTGTTCTCTGTGAAATAGAAATGACAGAACCCGACATACGCAAAACAACAAGCTACATTGCAGGGTTTTTTTTCTTTAAAAGATCCATGAAATGGAAATCAGAGCTGAGTTCATGATGTGTGGCTCTGATAAAAAATGAAATATGGATGGGAGTTATGTAAGTTGTGGGAGGACAGATCATGTTGGTGACAACACAAGCCAACTGCGCAATGGCAGCAACGGATTACGCAGAATTTGTGGTGTCAATACAAAACAACAAAGCCGATTTTAGCACCATACTTGCTATAACTTACTAAGATTATTGTGTCCCTTCAACAAACTAAAGTAACAGAACTTTGTATAAGTTTCTCTGGCTGTGATACCAGTGGTGGTTTCCCTGTAGATGATGTGCACAATTTGTTCATTGTGAACTTTTCAGGGAATAGAAAGTAATATTTAGAACATGTGTCCAGGTGATTAAAAGGATTGTTGGGAGTCTTGAATGTTGAACATGTCCGTTACAAACCACTTCACTCAGTCAGTGCTTGAAAGTGGTGACTGAGCTGCTTTCAATGAAGGGCAACTATATATAACTCGGCTTTTAATTCTCAGTCATTGATCACAGAAAGTCAGTTGTGTCCCACCCTTATGTTTGACAACTGAATGGAAAAATCATCAAACTACTCTTTTGCTTTTACTGAAACAGTGTGTGTGTGTGTGTATTGTATGTGTGTTCGAGCTGGACAACTGGTTGCTATCTGTGCAGTGTTTTACTGTACAGAACTCACGTGTTTCCATTTGTTCAAAAAATGGTGGAAGGACGACTGTCGCAGTCGGAGTCTGAGACAAAACCATTAATCAGCATTAGGGCCAAGGACACAATTCAAAATTAATTTAATGGTGCCAAGGGAAACCAGCATGCCACTCAGAAGTGCATAAATTATAAGTAGTAACATAATAAGACGCCTCTATTGGCAGTTGCAGTGGGCATACTTTGTTTACAACAGACGTTTAAAGCAAAGATCGTTCCTATGGTCACTGGCGTTTACAAGTGCTGGAGGATCTGTGGAGTGGAGTGACGCTCCTTGCCATACAATTTATCCACTCAGTTCTTATGGGAACCAGAAATATACATGTTTACTCTCATTCATAAGTTCATCTGTGGATACAAAAAACAGACTGTGTGTACATGGCCAGTAAGAGACTAGATTGTAATTGTCTGGTTCTCAACCTTTTTGCATTTCTATGTAATGAGAATTCAGCTCTGGACTGTAGTTACCGTATTGCAGTATTTGGCTAAATCTTAACAACAATCTTCCAAATAATCATTTGCCTTCAATCGTCACACTGTTGCTAGGAAACATCAAGGCATGGATTGTTTTAGCGGTTGTCTCTCCCTGTAAATAAATTCATGGTTCTTTTGATGTGTCTTAATGTGTTTATTTAGCATGTCTTAAATGTTTTCTGTATATTTCTGTGGTGAGTATATGTTGTGTTATCTACCCTACTGCACCCAAGTGTCCCATTTATGGCAAGGAAGGTCCTGAATGTCCAGTTTTTCTGTGGAAGACTATCACTAACATTTTGAATCATGGCAAGTGATGGCAGGGGTTCAGTGGGGCAGCATTGTACAAAATGGATGATGGTTAAATGTAATTATCAAAATGTTAAATGTAATAAGTATTCACTGTACAGTGAATACTTGCAATTATTTGTAGAAAATACATTTTAGACAAGTTATCATAGGAAATAAAAAGGTTAACAAATGATCATGCAAGTAAAAAAAAAAAGCACTTAATCAGTTTATGTAAATGGCAGCAAGCAAGTGTGATATACGTTGTTGTGCGATGGAAATTAGACCATAAAAACATGCTGCTCCACATTACATAGTCGTCTGTCTCAATATAAAACAGCATGGATGGCCCCAAAACACCTCATTCAAGTCTAAAACTACATCCTGACAACTTTTAGCTAGAGCAGTTTCTCTTTTTGAGTCATTAACTGGATGAACGTCAGACGGCTTTTTAAGAACAGTTTTTTTTAAATTATTAACCTCTCCATCTTATCTTCCTACTGCTAATGCTAACTAGCATTAACCTGCTATTGGCTGGCTAAATTAGTGGTACTTGCTAATAATACTAATAAACTACCCTGATTATTTTTTCCTGCTACTTGGGATGAGTAACGCAAACCACATTTTAATTAGAATTGTGACATTTTGAGCTGAGATGTTTCTTTATTGAAAGGATTAAGGAGACAGTAAATGAAAAGGTTTGCCATGATTCATTTCTTTCTAACTGGAAAGCAACTCTCCTCACTGGCATGGAGGAAGGCTCATGAGAAGCTGAAAGTGCCTTTTTCAGTCTGAAGACCCTACTAGTTGTGCTAATTAATACCCATCTGCTGAACAGATTGTGTGTTGTCAATTCTGAAAATGCCATAGTTGGTGAAAGTTACACCTTATTGTTATTTTGAAGAATTATACCAGAATTTTATCACTATTTATTATTCTCACACCCATATCATCTTATTATATCGTTTGGCCACAATAACAGTTGGGGCTGTAGTATAGGCAACTTGTATAATCTAGGTTTATGTATCTCATACCACGGAGACCATTTCTTATGAGTGTTGGCTTATGAGTGGTTGGAAGTATTAGAGACATTGGAAGGCTTTGGCTAATCCTGTAATTGCCAGGTTCCATAGTTGTTTTGGTCCAAGTCATTTTGCCTCTCCAAACAAAAGTTAATGTTTATCATAAGAGAGTGATGCAAAGTGGCCATTATTAAATGGCTACAGATGGGAACTGTGACATCAAGCGAAAGCAAAGCATGAGCAAGAGTTGGAGGAGAAAACAGTTGGATACTGTTCTCATGGGCACGGTTGAGCAGCGAGCTTGTCTAATTAGAGAGCCCAGGCTCGGAGGGGTATGTGCTAGAGGTGGAACTTGGACCTGGGGATGGATGTGAATCTGCTCAATTTACTGTTTGGGGAAAAAGCTCAGCCAGAGCTCATCCTACTGCCTGTCTGACTCAGTTCTCACACTTGTTTGGCTAATTGGGCCCCATTGTACTTGCAAATAAAGCCACTTACAGAACCCACTGTACAAGCCTGATATTTTGTCTCTGAGCGGGACAAGCCACTTACATCTCTCCTCCAGCATAGCTCAACATGCCTCTATCATCAGACACTTCCTGATGTGCACATGTAATATCTTGAGATGTAATGGCTTTAAGGTTGTGAAGGTGACGTGTTTGATCGAGGTGGATTTTCTCCCACAGGTGCCTCAGGACGAGTGGAGTGGATACCCAGGCGATAAGGATGAGGAGATCCCATGTCGGCGGATGCGCAGCAGTAGCTATGTCAAAGCTATGGGAGAGGTGGATGATGAGAGTGGTGACTCTGACACCAGCCCCAAGACCTCCCCGCAGAAGGCCATCCGGCCTGATGCTCTTGTCCTCAAATCAGCCATGCAGAGACCCCACTTAGAAAGGTAGGCCTGGCCACTATGCCTATTATGTCCATGCAAAAGCTTTGTGTGAAACATGTCAAAGTTAATGTTTTTATCTATCAGGGAACCAGGAGAGGATTAACAGAGATTGAGATACAGACTACACCCACGGAGTATGGGGGAAATACGAGAGAATGGAATGATGCATAAATTCTCACAGACACAAATTGGCCTTTTTCTAAAATTGGCATTCTTAACAATGATGTTATGTTATTGGTAATGGTTGTCGCTGTTTAGTTGGTAAACATGTTCTGCATTACCTATACAATGTGTAGTTGCAGCCAAGCAATCTGATTGGTCCAATAGGCGTTCCAACTGTGTTTTATGAGACCAAAATGTTTTTTGTCCGATTATATATAATTTGAAGCAGGGAATCAATGGATATCTAATGGAATCCATACACCTACATAGCTATGTCACCATTATACCCACAATCACAATAACAAATGCCCTCTCAAAAGTATGCCATACATACATATACAAGAAGCTAGCCTGTGACATTATTCTAATGGAATCATCTCAAGTAACCTGTGTCTGGTGTTTCTACTAAACAATAGAAGCCTATTACATTGATCACCCTTAAAGGCCCTTCTTAGGACATCCAAAATGTTTTCATGCCCAAGTTCTTGTTTGTGACAAATCTGCATCAGCCCCCTGTTAGCCATAGTTAGCAATGCTAGTGCATGTCAGCTGTAGTAGTATAAGTAGTAGTAAGTAAGTACCTGGATGTGACTATACTATGCGAGTGAATGTTTCATGCCCACCTGACTTGCACTTGCGCTGCTAACTGTAGGCTGGTGTCAGTTACTCAGAAACAAAAGCTCTGGGGTGAAAACTCATTGAATGTGTTAAGTAGGAGCTTGATTAGAGATCAATAGGATTGGCTTGTAAACATACTGAACTTTGCCTTCAATAGCTCCCTTCTTGACTGCCTGCTTCAAATTTTAATTCATGGCTTCAGCTTTTTGTTCAACTTTAAATCTGATCAAACGCAGACAAGTGAACCTGAGTGTTTTGTCTGCCTGCTGTCCAATATCTATACTAAGTAAAACTGTTGTTTGCTGATGCAGCTTTTTGCTCTGCTATCCCTGTGAGATTGGGAGAGATTTTGCATTATTTAGTGATGCCAGCTGATGTTGCTTGGCAACAAAATAAGAGGACCAGCTTTTGTTATTGTTCCTGACATCATTTTATGCATGCATGGACAACTGTATTAAGTTGTTACTAAGAGCTGGGCTGCATTTGCTTGTTGACTTGTTTTGTAACCACATTATTGACTTGTTCTTGAGTGTTGTTGGCTTAATACTGGAGCCGTGGCGGCTTCATAAGATCAGGTAAAACAGTGCTCTGCTGAGTGTCACAGTACCAAATGGGTTTGTGTTTGTGACCTTTATCATCTGCTAGCTCAATATTTGCCCAACATCTTAACCGGGCAGCGTGCCTCATGTTATCGCAGTGTTGTTGACAAGTCTGTAGAAAAACTGTCACATCTCTACAATGTCAGACTCAAGAGAGGAGGCTCCAGTGCGCCTGGGTTTACCGGATGGAAAAAACATTGACACATGGAAGGGGATATGTGGAAGTCACTGGATTCTTGTTGAATAAATCGCCACTATGAAAATTAATGATTGACTATTTTGTTTAGGTATACAATGAGAAGCCCCGTGTGGAAGGGTTTGATTATACAGTGATATGATATGATATGACATGATGTGACATGATATGATACAGTATGGCATCTAAAAGTAGAGTAGAGCTCAGTTCAGTGTATTCCTTATCCCCAGAGGAGCAATTTTGTGTGTAGCATTAAAACAGACAGTACATTGTGAGGATAAATATGGTGAAAATAAATATTGTTAGTGTATAAATCATGTACTGCACCAATAAAAGTCACTGCACTGGTGAAGTAAAGAGTGAAACAGTAAGGATTAATAATTCAGAAAACTACAGGCCTTAAATATAATATTAGAATACGGCGACTTGAGTGGTCAAAACATTACAGGTCATCAATTTCTCAACCATTTTTCAAACAAATTGGCTTCTTGGAGTGCACTAATAGTAGTTGCACATTGCTTAATCATCTCTCCCTGGTGACGGGTGTCTGTAGCCTGGTTAATCAACAGAAACTACAGTATGTTCCTTTAAGTGTAATTGTGACCCAGAGGATGCTGTTGCATCACCTTCGTATTGCTGCTCAGCCTATTGTTATTCCACTGCGTGTTGCAAATCGCTCTAGCAGATCTGTGCGGCTGTTTGCCTCTCAGGCGGTGCAGCTTCCACATCTAGTCTTCCAAAGTCTGTGAGCCTGTGGAAGCCTCATGTATCCGTCATCCCTACTGCCACTCGACACTCAGATTCTCTATTTTTGTTACCAGAACTTTACCGTCATCGCACTGGGATTCTGATCACTTCCTGCTTTTGTCCACAAATAAATCAGCTCTCTTCTTTTTCTACTCTCCGGTGGAGAATTTAAGCATGTCTTCTTATTGCAGCTCCTTGCTGTCATTGTGTCAGTAAGGAGCATCAAAGACAAGCTGTATGCATGCACTCTGTAGTTTTGAGACAGAAGAGTCGCCATCTTCTCTGAGGCGGTAACGACACAAGCCATCAAAAAAAGTCAAAGGTCGGTCCTAACATGGCAGCTAGTTTTGCAAGGAGATAAGTCATTCACGGCTAATATTCTGTTAAAATATAAACACTCGACCATGAATTATCCTAGACAGATAATATGCCAGCAGGCAGACTTAGTACAGTATTATCCAGTGATGTACCACGTGTGGCTTTTGAACTGTGCATTCGTGTCTGTCCCTACCCCCTGTCCTTGTTCAGCCAGGGCTACCACTTGCAAACCACAAGAGATATGCGGCCCCACCCTAGTGTCACGCTGGACCCAGCCACCTTCAACCCCCCGCCGTTCCGCTCTCGCAACCAGAGCTACATGCGCGCCGTCAGCACCCTCAGTCAGGCTAGCTGCGTCAGCCAGGTGAGTCTCAAACACATGCATCGCACAGAGGAAACACCTGGAGACATGGGTGAGGAAGAACAGGTGGAGCAGGACATAGAATTAGCTAATTGGGGTATTGGTATTATTACTAATAGCAGTAATGTTATTTTTAATATAGAGGGCTTTCAGGTGACGTAAAGCACTCTCTGGCAGCCATATTGGAGGTCCACAGCTCTTGGCCAACAACAGCTGAAAACAGCTAATTGCTAATTGTCTAGAAGTACAACAGAATTCAATAGACATGGTTAATTTTTGTGCTGTTTTTTATGGAGAATCGATCATTTCATCATCTGATCAATTCTGTGTTTAGATAATGTCAATTTGTTAGCTAGCTAACCATAGTATTTGGTTAGTTAACGTACCAGTGGCCAATTCTGGACACGCTCTTTGATGTGGTTTACAGTCTGTTAACATAAGAGTTTCCTACCAAAATGCAAGTGATGTGAAATCATACACATTTGAGAAAATAAGATTTCAATTTCATATCAATAAATTGTGTGTCCGGATTTGGCCCAAGGATGTCGGAAATTGGCCACCGGTATGGTAACTATCCAACACTGTCCTGTTGTTATCACATCTGATTTGCACACTAGCTAATGTATCTTGTTGAAGCTAGCATGAGTAGTGGCCAGTAGTTGCATGTTGACATTAACATCAGTTGCTTTGCTAAATTAGCCTGCTGGCTAGTTAGCTAGCTAACAAAGCCAAAAACCAGCTGTTTATTCAGGTTAACTGAGTGAGCTGACTCTTCTCAAGCTAGAGCTCAGAGTGTTTTGGAGTAGAGGCTAGGGCTAAAGACAAGACAGTTTACTGTATCACAGTAACCTACATTTGGAAACAAATCTACCTTATCAGACTATTCATTGTTGCTCATGACATTACTGAATTGACCTACACCCACACCTCAACAATCTTTTGAAGGTAGTTCTCTTTTCTTGCCCTCTTATATATTTAGCCATTATTTGTGCACAGCCAATTCTCTAGTGGACCTCCATGATGGCGCCAGCTGTGGTTGCTAGGAGATTCGTGACACAACTGAAAAGCCTCTATGTAGCCTCTATGAGTAGGAGTAGAAGGATTAATTTCTGTCCATAGGAATGGTTGAACAATCTACCTATTGTTGAGGGTGCTATCACCCATTTTAAGCACGCTGATAGTCAAAATTTCTGGAATGAGATCTCTAATCTAGTAATAAACTGTGGGACCCAACTCTCCTTGGTTATATACTAGTATGGAAAATGTTGAAAAGATGAGAAAAGTTTATGTTAATGCTATTCTGCTGAACAGATCATTATTGTCTTTGCATGTTTAAAGCATCCATCAATATTGTTTGATTTTCTCTACTAAGCTATAGAGTCATAATATCCAAACTATACAGTTTACAGCATGAATATGATCGGATAGACTGTTTCTGTTTTATAGTGAGAGAATTTTACTGCATGTTCTAAATATGAACCAAATGAATTTATCATCTTGTGTCAGCTAGAAGAATTTAGAATATTTCCAAATTATCACAAAAAGAGACTTGCTAGAGCTACCAGATACCTTTTTTTTATTTTGGAAACTGAGACTGCAGTGTTTTTTTTCTGTTACTGTGTTAAATCTTTTTCTGCCTCTGACTAGGTTGAAAGGACACCTGCTTTCCTATTTTCCATGTAGTAACATATACATCTTTGATAACTTACAATGGGTTTGTGCTAAATGGAATGCTTTATAACACAAATTGAATACTTTTGTTGATTGTCTTTTTGTTATCTGCCTATTTTTTTCATTTGGTCAAGACATTGATTCAGTTTAAGGTCGGAATTGACAGTGGCATTTCCTTATGCTAACACTCCTTCATATTTGCTGTGCAAAGGGGAAGAATCAAAGTGAGAAAGAGAAAGGAAGAGGAAAAATTAAGGACTGCTATTCCTGTTTTTGTCTCTCAGGTGAGTGAGACTGAGATCAATGGCCAGTTTGAGTCAGTTTGCGAGTCCGTTTTTAGTGAAGTAGAATCCCAGGCCATGGAGGCCTTGGACCTGCCTGGCTCGTTCCGCACTCGAAGCCACAGTTACCTCCGTGCAATTCAGGCTGGTTATTCCCAAGATGACGACTGCTTGCCTTCAATGACATCCTCCACTGTCACTTCAACTCTCAGATCCACAACAGGTAAAAAATCCCCCCCCCCATACGAGAGAGGGCTTAGACTACATATCCTCATACATCCTATACATGCGCACAAACCTGACATACCTACATATGTACAGTGGGGTACCCTTGAGCTTGAGAGATGCTGGGCTGAATGATTCCAGTCATTTTCTTTGGAAGCTATGGTGTGTGCGTGTGTGTTTGTTTTTGCCTCTGCACACTCCCGAGTGTTTAGATGGGTTTGCTTGTGTGTGTTACTTTGCACGATCCACGCATCATTAGCCAAGCTTCCAGTCGGTCACTTGTGGTGTTGCAGAGCTGGAGACGAGGGTAAGGGTGGTGGGAGGGTCGCATTCAAGCCGCTCAAACGGCAACACACGGCCACTGTACACAACATCACAACACGGCACAGTCACGTTACATGGCATGCCTAAAGAGGACCAGGCCCTACCCTAAGCATGTGAAACTGTGGTGTTCTATATGTGTTGTGAGGAGAGTGTGAGTTACATAGGGAGGGGGTGAAAGGAGGAAACGGGCTAGGGGTAGAGGAGGGGTAGGTTGTTGACATATTTGTGCTGAGAGGATACACTGAACAAGCCTCCCGCCTTTCCTCCCCCTGCTCTGTTACGCCAATAGATTAGCATAACATTTTGTAACTGACCTTGTAATTGACATCATAAGATTACAGAACACAAGGCAGAAAAATACAAACAGTCATGTAACCAATTTAAGGTAAGTCAACAACCTCTAGAGACTAGAACGCACACACACACACACATGCACACACGCTGGTTGCACAAAGGAACTGTCCAGTGATGGGATTTTCATAGCTCCTGAAGAGTACTGCCTTCAGTTATTTACAGTATTGTTGTATTGTGTTGCATGAAACTGTATAGCGCTTGAGCAGTGTTCTCAGTCCAAATAACTAATTTAGTAATGCCAAGTAAATATTACCACAGCACTCCTTGAAGGGTCTTAATCAGTTTTCCCTTCAATTGCAAGTTTCCGAGCAAATGTAATATTATTGATTATATTTCAATTTGAGCTTCCATTTTTGTGTACCAATGGACACAAACTTGCACAACGCGTTTTCAAATAGATTTGAAGTTTATGTTAGAGTTTCTGATTACAGTGAATGTTGTTTGTAGTCCAAGTTTATGGACTCTTGAAATGTTATTTGTACTACATACTGCAAGGCTTTTAAAGTTTAATGCAACACAGTACACACAGTATAGCCCTAAAATCAACATATCAGGTTCTTTGTGCAAACAGAGCCATTGCAATAACTCCCTCACTCTAAGTGCATTTGGTGTTTGCCTGCAAGAGTAAAGCTATGAACCCTATTGAAACACTTTCATTTAATTACGTGCATTTTTTAAATATTATGACCTGGATTTTTATTGTTTTTCTACACTTTTTGATTCTGTCAATTTAATATTGGAGACATTTGCACTTTTACTCATTTTGTGGGCTTTGTTTTCTTGTTCAATCTGGAATTTTGTTTTGTTATCCTCTCATGCTCGATTGGGTTTCCATCTACGATTTCTTCGATGTGACAGAAGTACAGAGGATAAAGGAGTGTTCTCCAATCCCACCGTCTTACCTGCTGAACTCTATTCACCCAATAAGCTCTCTGCTCCAATTCTGCCAGCTCTCAATGGGCTAACAAAAGCAGTTGACTATACTATATGTTATGAAGCTGTATTTTGAAGATTGGCTTGATGCATCAATTACAGTATATGAGACAAGGTTATGGCGAGCCAGAAGGAGGGTTCCCTGGAGGGTGATTAGTTATATGCTGTCACCTCCCAAGCAAGCCATATTGTAAATAATATTTCTGGTATCAACCTTTGTCCTCTTTGCAGTGTTATGAGGGAATAGTGGCCTCAAAATTAAATAAAGGAAATTATCCAGCCTATCTTGGCTAGGACAAGTATTGATATCTTGATATCTATATGCTAGTATATTAGTTAAGAACTGATTGTAAGTGGCTTACCAACCAAACCCCATGTGAGGCTAGCGGGCCCTTGAGTGGGGAAGGGATCCCATGATGCTCCATAGGGCAGACGAGCAGCAAACCCCTCTCCATTTGACCAGCCATCACTTGAAGGATAACCAGGGGGAAAGAACAGCTGGAGGCGTCAGTGATGATTGTCGCAGGTATTTTAATGTTGACACGCATACATATATCTATGTATATGTGTGTTTTTGCACTGCCTTCTCAGTAAAAATAAAAAAATTATAGCAGGTAGAAATATCCCGTTATGTTATACTGAGCAGCAAACAGGGTTCCAAACAACTCACAAAACTCAGATGCTTGGATTTGCTCTATTGTTTGCCTTGTTACGTTTGAATGAATTCTGCCAATGAAAGGAGGAATATTGATTATATTGATGAATGCCTCGCTGGCTTTTGTGAGTTGTTTGCCGTGTCTCTATTTTAAGTGTGCTAAGACCACCATATCAGTGTAAATGTATGACACAAATGTACTTCCCAAACTTTTCGTAATGTTTTCATATCGCAACCATAAAATAGCACTGAATGTTATCGCATTGCCACTGTCTCCAATCATTTGTGAGAGCAGCATGTGTCTGCTGTACATGTGTGAACTTTATTTTTTTTCCTTCCATGAAAGTTGACTTCCCGTAAAAGGCCACGTGTGGCAGTCTAACCCTTGGCATTGAGTCTGTCAGCTGTCTTTGACTGTGGGATTGCAGCCTCTCCCTGGTGCAGCCCTGTAGGGGGGGAGTGCCCCCCCCTAACCGGGTTACTCCACATGGTCCAATCAGCCTTGTGGCGATGGACCTGATATGTTCAATAGGGTTCATATCTGCTTCTTGGCCCAATGGGTAATGATTCTCCTATTCCCTTTACATCTTTTCTTTTGCACAAAAATGGCACAAATTTAAAGTCACTGAGAAACATTGTTCTGAGAGATATGTTTTGAGAGAGAGGTTCTCTGAAAATGGATTTATGTTTTTAAAATGATTGATATATCTTATGTTTGATTCCACTCCACACTGTGCTGTGCAGTGAAAAGATGGAAAGAAGCTTGATGTTCCTTGAGATGATTGAGAAGGCAGTGTAAAAACACTATGAAAAGCCTACAGTATGTGAGTCCAATGACATTCAGTAGTATGTGAGTTCAATCACACTCAAGAACCTATTTCAGTAAGGTGTGTTTTCTATTCTGTACTGTTTCTGATAGGAATTAACTCTCATTCTTCACCATTAACTGGAGCTGAACCTCCCTGCCATTCAGGAAAAAGCTACACTTCTACACATAAAAAGTACATATAAACATATATCCAACTATATAAGCTTTTACTAATGATAAGCACTGCTGCCAAAAAGCATTTTGTTATGATTGCCACCACCAGTACATTTAAATTTGAATCAAAAGTGGATTTCCATTCGACGGGATGGTACCATTTCCTCACACCAGTAATCATTGCTCGAGCTGAGGTGGTCCATAGGGTGAGAGCTTACCTCTTGTTTCTGTGGGGTGAAGCAGCTTAGGGACAGTACACCATTTTGGACAGGACGCCAATCCATGGTGGGTGCTTACCCCTGATCCAACTCTTGGATCCTGAGTACTAAGCAGGGAGGTATTGGGTCCCATCTTTGAAGTCTTTGGAATGACTCGCTACTCACATACTGTATGTTTTCCATAGATATGTGTTCATTTCCTAGTTCAGAATCCAAATCAAATCACACTCCAGCTGTTCCTTTCACTTTGAATGTCCCTTTGTTTGCATATTTAAATCTGTCTTCCAGAGGGATATGATGTTCTGGATGGCACCTCTTTACTAAATGACGACATGATAGAGGATGATGACGGTGCCAGCTCCTCTGCCTATGTGGAGCTGGAGAGGCTGGAGAGAGAGACTGCTGCTGCTCGCAGCCAGCACAGTACTAGCTCCACCGTAACAGCAATCTCTGTCCCACCGGCATCCCCACCTACGTACAGGGTCCCCGCTGCCTCACCCATAGCCACCTCTGAGCCCCCTGTCCCTCAGGCCATCCAGGCCTTCAAGGAGTCTGCCAACATGGTGGCCGCCTTCAACATGCAGTGGAAGGATGAGATCTCTGCGATGCGCTACGAGCTGGCAGAGCTGCGCAGGGACGTGTGCGGGGAGCTGAAGACCTTCAACAGCAACTTCTTCAACTTCACCCAGTGCTACAACATGTGGACTTTGTGCCGCGAGCCCGGCAGCGACAGCACCACACAAACAGACGACCGAGTGTCCGTAGGAATCCAAGCGGGCTCGAGTTGGCCCGTTCGGCAGAATACAGAGGACAAGTCGGTAATGTGCCAACCGGAGCCGGCCCCCTTCAGCATCATGGATTTGATGGACCCTCCCCGCATCGAGATCATAGAGGGAACCCCCGAGAGCACGCCGGAAGGGTCAAGCAGCCCTGCCAGCCCGCGTCCGATAGAGGACTTCACATGGGAGATCAAAAAACAAAAGGCCCGCAAGCAGTCAGACTCAGGTGGCCACAGAAGCGCCAGTCTGGAACTGTGGAGCAGGAAGTACACCAGTGGGCCCATGTCATACCTGTCTATGTCATTTTAATCATTCCCATTGTACACATAGAGCCAGACCAGGAAGCTAGGGTGAAAACCTGGAGTTCATCAAGAAAGGCAGGGCAGTGCTGTTGTTAGATGTCCCTTTACTCTATGCAGACACAGAGTCTGTCATCTCTTGAACAGGTTATGATGATGTTCAAACAATCTTTTAACAAGTGTCTTGCTTAGCCATGGAATAAAAGAGAATAATTTTGTTTTTAAACCATAATGAGGTGACATAAGAATGTGAAAGAGAATGTGACTGATGTTAAGATCCTCAAGTGCCAACAAGTGCAGTATTATCTACCCTCCCCTGTCTTAAATAGCCAACCTCCAGATAAACAGTTACTTCAAGCAAGCATGAAAATAGTGATGGTAAAACCTGAGGGTCATTTAGCCACAAAGCTCAATAATCTGTCAGAATCAGTATAAGGTGAGACATAAGTCGGCCTGTCTCTGCACATGAGGAATATAAAAAGCTCATGTTCATTCCAGTTTCTCTTCATGTAGAAACATTCTCTTGAGCACCTGAGTATACTGATAAAATACTGTGAATAACTTTATAAACCCTAGTTTTTTAATGAATGCATCAAAAGATAAACACATTATTTATGAATATATTGGTATGTAGTTTACTGATTAGTTATTCTAAGCAAAGCATTCCCTTACCATTACCTCTTCCATCCATTTTGTAGCCAGTACCACTAGAAACGGGCATTTTGAAAATTTCCAATTTTACGGTAATCTTTAAGAAATTCTTCTCAATGGTGAACTGGTGAACCACAGAACATAAAGTGGCAACTGTAATCATTTAACACAGCGGAAAGTAATGGTAATCAATAATCCCTATACAATCCCAATAACCCCTATAAACCCAATAATCCCAATAACCCCAACAAAAGTTTATAAAAGCCTATTCCTCTGGAATACTGTGTGGATGACATAGTCAAAAGGCTCAGTGGACTTACAGTACAGAGTCCCTGGCTAAAAATGTTTACAATGGATCATTTGTTCAGGACTGTGAAATTACTTAAAAGTCTAACATGTGGAGACGAAAACAGTAAAAGAGAATAGTCGGGATTCAGAACGATCATAAAGTATGAATGTATTGGCTTCAATTCATTCCTGCACAAATTGCATTCATGTTTGAACTCTATATATGTATATAAATGTACCATTTTTGTATATAGAGAAACTTATATTCAATACTTGTACTGTTTGCAATTATAACCATACTGTGTTCTGACATAGCTCTGAGAGGGGTTACGGTAGTAATTGTGGTTCTAAACCAAACCCAGCACTTTTTCCATCGTGTTTACCTTAGAGGTCTGTCTCCATTCATTTCATCATGTACATTACCCAGCTGTTTGCGCACCTCATAGGTTAGTATTTCATACCAGTGTTTCCCCTATAGTTGTTTGAGCAGTGGTGGCTGGAGGTAATTTAACATTTGGTTAAATGTCTTTCCCATCTAGTTCCATTTTTGGTTTTAGTGGAGGTTGTATCGCGATGCTTTATTTTGTTAAAAGTAGTAATTTTAAACATAGGCGCTGTAATTCTTCATACACTGAGTAGAAATTTGGGCAAAATTTTTAATGTTCTTTTTTTTCTTTAATGCTTTCTTAAGCCATGGTGGCATTTTTCTTGCTGTGGTGGTTCACTGCATTTTCTTTTTTTTAAGATTAGTTTTTTGTTTTTTGTTTTTTTTTGTTGAGAGAGGCAGGAAGAGAGGGGAAAGATATGCAACAAAGGTCTTGGGCCGAATTCGAACCCGGTACATAATGCTTACATGGTACGCGCCTTAGACCACTGAGCCACCAGGACACCTCTGGTTCATCACTGCTGAAAGATTAGAGAGAAACACTGGTCCATACTCGTAGACAATCAGAGCCGCTGAGGGCCTCTACCTCTCCGACCATGTCCCCAGAGGTGCAGTATAGTACCGCTGAATGTACTAACACCGCCTCACTAGTGATGGCTTAGCCGGGCTCCTGGCAAACCTTAAAGGGTGGGAGCCCTCAATCATCTGCTACATTGGGCCAATTGCTCGTTTTGTCTGTTCCGCATAAAAAATAGTTGGTCATTAGGCACTCGCATTCCCCTTAACCGCTTGTCTGCTCCATTGTCCCATTGTACCAACATGGCGTACCAAAGTTATTACTGAGGCCCATGGAACTGAGGCCTACATCAAACTTCTCCAAGTTTCACAGCACTTATCTCTGGACGGTCACTGCAGCACAGGACCATGGGAAGCCTGTATGTATCAGACCCCTGACTGAAATGTGAACCTTTCCAAAAGACTTTCTATAAAGGAGAGGCAACATCTCTCACTTTATCAGGAAAGTGGATCTTCTTCCCCCTTTGCACGACCAAAAGACAATACTTGAGAAACAAGTGGCACTTTGAAAAGATGATATTTATACAAAGGTTGTACTAGAGATAACATCTAAATTAAAATTGAAGCCACAGAGGAAAATAAAGACAGTCATTTTCACCTGAGTTATTAGCTCCATCCCCCACACACCTGGTACAGTAACTCATTGAACCTGAGGTTAAATGCCCAGCTGAGTGGTCATTTGCCTTGATAATCTAATGTTTGTGTTACAGGGGCAGACTATCTTAGGGCATGTTTTGTTGGCAATTCTGTTCTTTGGCAGCAACTCCGAAACTCAGCCGAACTTTCAGCTTTCGGTACAAAGAATTATAAGTTATGAATGAGCTCTACTGTATTGTTGCCATTCTCCACCATTTGCAATACAGAGTAACAATAATATAGCTCTACACCGATTTATGGTTGTTATCAACCCAAAACAAAAAGATTTTGAGTTTCTCAGTAGAGACCAGCCACATGCTGGGTCGGCATAAATCCTCATGTTTCAGTGAAAGGCATATGACTGTGAGAGTATTTAACAAATCAGCCTATAATCATTTTAATATATTAAAAAAAAACTTTGGGAAGGCTTGTATTCATATTTTCCTTTTTTGAATGATTAAGAGGGGATTGCAGTGGCATTCCTTACTTGCATCCTTCCCCATGTCTGGGGAGTGCAAACTAATTTAAAGGTGCTGAATCCATGATGAAGACTGGCCAATCATGATGTCTCAAAACTACATTCATTCATTCTATGCAAGTCCTTTGTTCTCTGTTATATTGTTATGTCATCTTAATATTTGCAGTCGTAGATGTTAGCTCTTTATGTTAGACCCTCATGCAAGTCATCAACGCCCAGAATGGAGTGGATTTTTCAGAAACTTTCAGTGGATAATTATTTGCATGAGCCTCAGGCAACGCTAACTTTTTCTTTCCATGATCTTGTCAGAAACAATTGTCTTATTTATTTTTTTCTATTGGCATATATACTATAATCTAAAAGTTTGTGGGTGAGATTCCTGAAAGTATAGTACTGTAGCACAAAGCAGAAAATTAATTTTAATCATGTTGATTACATTGAAACCTATTCATGCGCATTTTGTTAATATGACACATGACACTATATTCAACATTAAAGTACAAGTTTGGCTTTTTTTCATGTAGTAATTCATGGGTCTTGACCCTGTGCAGTATATGGCCCAAGTGAAATTGGAATGGCGGATTTGATTTTGGAGAATTTTGCCACTGTTAACACTTAAAGGAGAAATCCACCCTTGGAAACTCTTACACTCTTTGATATCATCAATTTGTGATGTTCAGTGCATTCCCACTTTCCCTCCACCTGCCTCATCTACTTCTACTTCAGTTAGATTTCCTGTGTTGCTCAGAATGACTTTTAACAACCCTCAGAAAAAGGGCGTGAACTTGCTTTCAATCAAAGCGGCCTATGGGCATAGAAATATAGCTAGCTAGCTAACTAGTTTGTGAATATCGGGGTGTGTCTATGATCACGGCCCTTCAGAACGCAACATATCTCATGGCTGCATTGCATTCTGGTCTATTGAGGCTACTGTCAGTGGAGAAATTGGTCTCTGCCTCTTCCAAGTTGGATTTCTCCCTGTATGACTGTTGAACGTCGGTGCAAAATGTTCAGTCTAGAGAGAAGCTCTCGCTCGTTGATTCTGAAGGACTGACTTTACCGTTCATGGTTTAGATAGCTGCCAAATTTTCTGCTATCAAACTCCATTGTAGCTGCACTGGAAATATCTGGATGTGATGTCACGTCGTCTAATCTTGCTTCTGTCATACAGTATATGAATCCATTTGGCTGTAACCAGAGACCCAAACCCTGTGTTCTGGTTTCACTTCACTCAGGCAATCGAACCGTCAGATTATCACATGAAAAAAACAAAAACATCCTTTAATCGACAAGAAATGAAAAGCATTCAAAGAGCTGACATACACAGTGCATATCTGTACCTGAGTAACCTGCATAGTAGTAGCATCATAGCAGTGGTGTGCTTTTTGATATCACAAATCAAAGAATTTAAAGCAATTAGAAGCACATCATATATTCATGTTTTCTTTTCTGATTTCAAACTGACTAGTAAACAAAGCCTGTGATAATATTATTGGAAATGTTATTCTCTGATTATTAGTGCTGTAGAAAGTTCTCTAAATTCTTATAACACGTTCAATTGTGATTTCTAGTGATTAGTCGATGCCGGGGAACTCACCCATACTATAAATACGTTTAATCCAGTGTTTCACTATCATTGCATCATATAGCCCAAAGAAATTAACATTCCCTTAAAATATGTTGAGATGTAGCAAAAATGCTGAGATTGATCTAAAGATTATCACAAAAAGATTTATATTTAACAAAAATACTGAAGAAAAAATGGACAAGGGTATCTAAAATATTTTTTTATCCATGAAACCATATTTTGTGTAATGAAATATATACTTATATGTACGAACTTCAGATTGTGTCTATCCAATATGTTGTTATGTAGTCAATTAGCCCATGAGTTTTTTATGTTTACATTTTGTTGCCATCCAGAGATCTGATGCAACTACTGTGCCACCTCTATGATGTCCAGTTATTGAGACCAAGGTTTTTGGATGGAATCTGATCTCATTGAAAAATCACCTGAAACCTGTAACACTGCTTGAATATAAATCCTTTTCTACCCCTGTGTTCCCCTCCTGCATTTATTCAAAGTTTGTTGGAGGAAACATGCTTCTCTGTTTTGCACCAATCATGTCGCAAATTTCAGGGATCTCAGACTGCAATGTTTAGTGAATCAGATTTTGTCAAAATTATAAAGGATCCTTTTTAAAGACCATGAAGTTTAGCCTGCATTTGTTAGCTTATGCGTGATTTTGTTATACAAATTATTCCAGTATGTGATACTGTATTTTTGTTTTCATTTCTTTCTATTTTTTGCTTATTGTGGTGTTTCTTGTGAATTTTCAGTTACAACTTTTATTGGCCTTATGTATTTTTCATAAATTGATATAAAACAATTGATCAAGATGTTTATGATGTTTATGTTTATGGTAATTTAAATGGTAGAATGGGGGTCATAGCTTTACAATGGCATCCAAAGATGAAACTGAAATGTAAGCTGATATTGAGCACAAATACTTACAACACTTTTTGTTTCCACTTGTCCATAGTGGAGGGCAGTTCACACACTTAAAACCACAGGAATACACAGCATGGGCCAGGCACAGTGTCTTTTACTTTGATCCTCTCAATATGCATTGCTTTTGTACTAAGCTATCACCCTTTTTGTTTTTGTTTTTGTTTTTTTTGTTTTCATTTTAGGCGCCCGTAGCTTAGCTGGGGGGCGTAGAGTGTACGGTAGGTCTGGTAGGGAACCACTTTATTATATCTTTTTTTCTATGTTGTTAATACATTTTTTCATACATTTTGTCCCACTCATTGACATTTGCCACTTGGTAAAGTAAGATACATCCCAAGTTGAAGACGCTGTCATACTCACTTAGTATGTGAAGATACATTTAAATGTCTTCATCTGTTTGCCACTGAATACATTGAATCCAATGGAAATCCCCAAATTTTGTGCAGCTTGATGCACAGGTACTGGATAATGATTTCTACGCTACTTGACCTATTCAAACAAACAGAAACAAAATCCCTGTTGACTGCTATATCATATGTTGGCCTTGTGTTAACACACTGGCATTTCTAATTACAGAATCCACTGGAACTGCACAGAGTAAGACACAAGAATAATTGTTCCATTTAAAATCTCTTCTGCACAACTTTTCCTTAGTTAATTTAACGTACTTCACCTGAGAAGTGCGTGTGACCTTTAACAAAACCCACATTTTATTGGTACAGGATAATTCATTTGGTTTGGTTTTATTTGTTTATTATGTTTTAATATTATAGTTCAGTTCAAATTCATTGGTATTAGTACTGAATCACCCTGTTGCTTTAACCATTGTATATATTTTTTTCTTTAAATGAATAGAGGGGAATAAAATCAGCACAGTATTGTGTCTCTATTTTAGATGTTCTGGCATGCAGCAAGGCAGGTAATGACCAACATAACAGCTTTGTTCTACAAACCACCACAAATCAATGCTGCTTTTAGGTAATTAGTGTTGTCATATTCCAATGAACAACGCAATTTGCAATTTTGAAAAATGATAACTGTTGTCTTTCCATATCTATAGCAAAGTTATTCGCTGTTGCAGAAGTTTTGATTTTGAGTAAAGATAGTTTAATTCACCTCATCTTTCCAACATTAGTTTCAGAGGAAGGATAGATACTGCTACTGCTAAACTCCAGTCTAGGGAGGATTTAGAAGCAGGTTGATGGATAGAATAGTCTACATTTTCACATGGTTACACATTCACTGCTGGTGAATCCCAGAAAATGTTACTTCTGTTCTTTAACTTGTTGAAAAGTGAAAAAAGCAACTTTTCTTGCAATCTACAACAAAATCTAGTTATGTAGTCAGATATAGTATTGGGTAGATAGAGTTTTATATATGGCTGTTAGGTTACATGGATGTTGAACATGCATTAGCTTTGTAATTCTGCAATAGCAGTTGAGAAGGGTCTGTTCACATTGAAACATTTATATTGGGTGGCAAACTTATATTCAACTGCAATTGTAGCAGCAAAGTTAATTTAATGGTTAAAACGTGGTAAGATGCTCTAGTTGCAAGTTTTTTGAGTTAACTTTTTCAAATTCAGAGAAGGCTGCGGAGAAGGTTACTAAATCTTTTTATTTGTTTGCTATTTATTTGAGACACTTTTTAGTGTAAATTCAGCTGTACCTTACTACATCATAGGAGCAAAGGCAAAGAAAGGATGGTCTATCTTTGTTGAAATGTTTCTTTTAGGCCATTGATTTGTAATGGTTTGTTGTGATATTTCATACATAAAAGGTTAATCCACCTTGCATCCATGGGGGCATCACCACTGTATGTATATATGTATGTGGCTATGGACAACATGCTTGTTTTACTGTACTTCCAACACCTCTTGACAAAAGGGCTACAACTACTTACTTTTTAACCACCTCCAGTGGAATCTGCTGGGGGTTAATGAGCTATACACACCCTCAACCAGTCCTGCTATTTGTCCTCTGTCAAATCATCAATCCATTCAATCATCCATTGATCAATCCCTCCACTTATCCATCTTTGCAAACCACCAGTGCCATACTCAAGCTCTTAGGTCTGAAGAAATAACACACTTCAATTTTGTGGGATCAGGCAACATTGGTAGGAGGAAATTTTGTTTTCCTTAGCCCATGCTCTTTTTCAGCTAAACACTGTAATTTATTTTGCCCATGGCAATATCTGTCTTACATGCACATCCTGAAAAGATGTCGTTTAGGTTAGAGCATCAATTATTTAGGAAAATACAGGTTTAGAATAGGAACTGATATTTTCCCAGAAAATTTCCAAGAGAAAAAATCACTTTATGGGCCAGAATTTATGGGCCAATTCAGCTCAAACAAGGCTTACTTCCCTGTTACGTAATGCCAGGATCCATCAGCGAATTGGCATTTTAATTGGCACAACACAAGGCCTACAGTATTTAGTCATCTACCTCAAGGATTTTTTTGTTGTTGAAGAAAAGCACAGTATAGCTTAAATTCATTATTATTGGTGACCTTTACATGAAGTCCTAATCTCTCAATTTGTTACAGCACACTGGGCAGCCTTCCTATCTTGTACATTCCCACTGTGCAGCTTCTTCGCTCTTGTGTTGTCAGCTTCCCCCTCTCTAACGTTGCATAGAACCTCAGTGTTCCAGTTTATATAAAGTGAACTAGACAGATTCAGATTTGTCCTCAGTCACTCTCAGGTTGAGGATGCTGTAATGTGTTATGCTGTAAAAGAAAATGCTTAAGTTGCATCTGATTTAGTCCAGGCCGTATTAATGCAAAAGTGTAAAATAGTTGCAATGCTTTGAAGCTGATTGTTTGTTGGTATGTGCTTTGATGTGCTTCTGTGCACCTGTGACCTTACCACTCTGACAGCTCAGACAGAAGAGCAAGTTGTTAAGAGAGAAGAGAAAGGGCAGAGAGAAAGAGTTGCATTGCGACTATTGTACGCCAAGATTTTGAGGCTGTAGACTACTGATGATTTAGCATGATCATCATTTATTGTTTAACCTGCCGCAGTAATCTGAAGACGCCTGTTCACCCTGACTCCGTTACATCTGCAGCCCCCATGCTCATGTGCACCGCTTGTCAGTCATTCCACGTCATTAAGCCAATCCACCCTGACTTGAGTAAGAACAGTATCTCACCAGCCTCTTTGCCAATCTGAGTCTGCATCTATGGCAAGGACGGCCTCTGGCACAAATGGAGGGAGGCGGACGGAGAGGAGAGGCTGTCCGTCAGAACATTTGCAGCGATTTTTCTGAAATAAAGTCTTGTCCTCAAGGGAGCAAAGGTTTGAGAGGTCTTGTTGAAAGAGCAAGAGGCTGAAGGTCTGTGACATATTCTCTGCACCATACCAAAAAGCTTTATGATATGACATTAGGTCACATTTTACATAAAGTCCATGCATGTACCACAGTTACATTTTAGCTACCTGGGTAACCAGTTGTGTATCGTCTCTTAACTGCATACTGCAAAGATTGAACACGAGACATAATTATAACTTAACTACTCTGTAATTATCTAATTATGTACCAAGTACAGCACTGTAACAGCATGGGATAAACAATACTTCATGTAAAGTGTGACTTAATCTTATGCAGCCGAGAAAAAGGGATTTAAAATGACTAATTCTTCTTTATGACAAAAGTTAACCAAGTTTTGTGACCATGACCATAATTGCCAGGTTTATGCCCCTCGGTTACAGAAATAACTGGAAGGCTTATCCCGGTTCAGTTAAAAATTTGAGTGATGATTGTTAAAAAACCTCAAGGAGGTCCTCAGTCTGCACCTATTTTCAATGTATATCTACTGTTGCATCACCAAAAGCAGTCCAGGCTTTGATGTGACGGCCTTGTTTTCTGTTTTTTTTTTTTTTTTTTTTAAGGGTTCTCTGTCTCTGTCCTCTCAGCTCACTGTCTGATTTTCTGTGTATCCCCACTGTCTTAACCTCATTGCTGCCTTTAGTGCTACAAAAATGCCACTGTAGCTCCTTGACACAAACTAAAATGTTCCAATTCAAGCTCACATTCATGTGGCATTTTCCCACAGTAGTGGGGTAGTCTATTGTTTGGCTAATTCAATAGTTGATTTTAATGTCTGTCTCTGTCTCTCTTCTCAGTCTTTGTCTGCTCATGCCATTTTTTGTTGGCTTTACACTCAAACTTATCGCAATGTTCTGTTCTTTTCAAACAATTTACAGTTACAAACTCTTTCATTTTGGTCTTTTTTTATTTTCTGTTACTTTTAAATAACCAGTTCTTTTAACATGCATATTATATTTCATCACTTGGGGCCTTGCTGAAAAAATACCACAGCTCAAAGACCAATTGAATTCCTTAATTATATTCATTTCACTGTAGAAAAATGTGCAAGAAAGTAAATCACCTAGCAATTTAGAATCATGAATCAGAATCATTTAATTCCATTTTAATAATGCAGCCCCTAAAAACATCCTTTTTGACTTGATCTTCATAGTTCTGTTTGAGTTTTGCTCTTTGTCTTATATCTGTGTATGCGTATGTACAGTATGCCTTTAAGGATTCAGATGCTGCATGTTACCTCCTGTTGTGTGTTGTAGTGCTTTACTGACCTACCTGTTGAGTCTAGTCTGAGAAATATGGATTGATCTTTCATGATACATGGGCAACATTTTCAGGCAATGCAGATGGGCAAATTTGCTAACAACTTTGACTAACAGTGATTTTTCATGACCCTATTTACTGCTGTATTGTATATCCTACTTAGCTTTGCCCCAGTCGTTAATCCTTATCCCTGCTAAAGGCAGTATTGCCCATTTAAGTTTGGTCCCATGGATCATCGTCTTGCTACTCCCCTCCTCTACCAGTTCTATCAGACTACCAGCCTGATGCTGTTATTGGTATTATAATGCATTAAGCAATTTTTGGACAACGTAGATAGGCAACAGGAAACCAAACCAAACCAGGTCAAAAACTGATTTAAATGTTTGCTGTTGAAAAGAAGCTTGTTTGAAATCAGTGCAACAAGACTCAGGCAACTTCAACCTTAGGCAATGTTGCCTGTGAGCGTTGTCCATAAAGTTGCCCGGTGTACTGGTGCCATTAGGGTGTCTGCATATTGAGGATAGGAACACGGCTAATGCTGGATACTGAGTGTCAATCAGACATCATTATTTCCCCCAGAATTTCTTTACAGGGTGAAAGAGCATTTAGGCTTTCTGACAGTAAGCTCTCAGTTTAAATGACTGCAAATGAAACTGTTATAGGGTGCAGCTCCTCTAAGCGAGGTGGCCCGCTCTGCCCATTCAGTAATTGGGAAAAGACCGCTGTGAAGCAGTCTAGCACTGTAAATCCAGCATATCTGTGTCTCTGTCTCTGCCTGTTACCGATAGACTTAACGCCGATGGTTAGCTAAGAGAAAATGTACCTGTAAATATTCGTAATGTGTCACTTGAGTGTGAGTTCTGCAAGTGTTGGGAGTGAGTTATGGTAGGTATGGAAAGATGCTCCACAGTATGTGTGAACAAGTCTGTTGTTTACCTCCATCGCTCCTCTCTAACGGGTGTCGCTTGCTCCTTGCAGGGATCCAGTTTCGTCTCCCTACTTCCTGCAGTGTGGACCGAGCTCAGCCGCCTCCAGGTACCAGTCTGTCTCCCCCTCTTCTCCTTACTGCCACACTGGCACCTCTCTTAGCAAGGAGCGTGCAGCCTCACTTTGCTCTTGGTCCTAACGCAGAGGCACATTTTCATTTTTTGTTTTTGATTGCAAAAGATTTTTCTTTTTTCCTCTTTGGTTATTTTGTCTCCTTGTACACATCTAACTGAAAAAACATGAGCTAATGTTGTGCCTGATCAGTCTAGTTTGGAATGAAATCTGTAATCCACTCAAATAATCAAGCTCATTAATGTAATCTGATTACCTTCCGTTACCTGTGGGTCACTTGGCCTCCAAAATCCACTGCATCGTGTGCTTTAATGAACAATGTATTCTAACCCACAGCAATTTGTCCAGTTTGAATAATATTTTTGTGTCTGTAATCTGACAGTATCTGACAGCCTTATCAGGTTTATATCTAATCCAATAAATTTTCAAGTATTTTCCCAAGTATAATCCCATGACATGTAATCTGTTGCTCCCCAGCCGTGCCTGCTAGCCTACTTGTGTTTGTGTGAAGGCCTGAGGTACGTTGTTGTCATGTTGTACTGGGTTTCTTGCTGACCTGACGGTGTTGTGACTCACCTGTTGCCTCAAAGGGAAGCGGTGTCGAAGATGTTACTGCTATTTAAATAGTGATGAAACAGGAAGTAACTAGATTCTCTGCTCTGTGAAATAAAAAAAACCCCAGCAAAATAGTGGGAAGAGATTACATGAGGATAAAAGGGTGGGTAGGCGAGTTTGTAGTGTAGTGCGTAATCATGCCCCCGCTTCTCAGCTGCAAGAGATGACATTTTGTCAAACTACATGTTTTGCTCAAATTAATGCTTCGCCATTAAGTGTCAGGGTTCTTCATTGTTTACTTACGACACTACAAATACATTTAGGCAGAGCAGCAACACTATTTTACAGCATGACATTCACTTCCATTCAGTCCTGGCCGCACCTCCAATATGTGGGGTGTGTTTACTGAACTGCCCAGTGCAGCAGTGCTCTACCAACAAACACCAAGTTCAAACACAGCCAAACACAACTGACTACACAATGAACATGATGCTTCCCTAGCTTGAATTAGCCAAACTTGCTGCTGTAGCTGTTAGTACATGTTACTTAAAGGAAAATCCACCCTTGGATACTAGTTTTATTTATTATGTTGAACACATTCTGGGATTTATTTTGTGATGCTTTCCCTCAACTTACCTGGTCTACTTCTACTTAAGTTGGTGATTCCCTACATTTCCCAGAATGCCTTTCAGCACCCCTAGAAAAAGTGTGGGAACTCGTTGTATTCAGCTGTGGGTTATAGCTGTAGGTAAAGAGAGCAATAACGATAGCGGAGAGCGAGTTGAGAATTTCGTCTGTTACTCAAAACACAACATGTCTTGTGGCTGCATTGCATTCTGGTCTATTGAGGCTACTGTAAGTGGAGAAATTTGTATCTTTGCCTCTTCTATGATGGATTTCTCCCTGTATGATTGTTGACCATTGGTGTGGCGTCACGTCATCTATGTTGGGGTCAGAATAAGAAAAGTTCACAACCAAACAACAAAATTGGCCCAGAAACGCAAGGTACACTGCCAACAGCTGTTTTAGGGTGGATTTAAGATGTTTTAGTACAAAATGACCATAATACATCTGCGGGGGTTTGATAGGATTGTTGATCAATATCAATAACTCAGCAATTACTTCTCCAGGTGCTGAGATTTCTGGCTTTCAAAACGTTTTGGCCCGTACTCTTTTGGAACAAAAACTCCCCGCCCATTGGAGTTTCAAGACACTCCACCAGAGCGACCGGCTGGGCCAGAGACAGCTTCTATTGATGCTGTTGCAATTTCTACTGGTTGCCAATAGAGATCAATAAAGGTCATAGATTACTTAATTCCCCTTTAGCTTTTTCTCTACAAAGGTTCTCCCATTCAGCACAGTCCTTGCTAATTTAGTTTAGTTCATTTCCTTCAGTCTGAGATGAGCTGTGCAACTGCTCTCACTTCACCTTTACTAGTCTCAAATCTAATAATTGCCCACTTCCAATACAAATACAGTAGCTACCTCATCTGTCAACTCACACCACCGCTATTACTTGTGGCAGTAGAGTTGTCTGGGACTGTTTGCAGTCAGGAACATGGAAGACGAGGAGAGTTCAACCAGGACATTCTTTTTTGATATACACATAGAAATTAACATAAGTAAATTCAATCCTTTGGCCCTTTTAGGTCTTCTTTTAGCACATCTTTTCCTCTCTGTCTCAGTTTCTGGTTTAGCTCCTGGTTCCTTCACCTGCTGAAAGGAGAGGAGACAGAGGGATGTTGATAAAAATCAGGAGCTGCTTGCTCTCTCATCTTATGTTGAGTCACTAGACACATTAACACAAATGAAAAACACTCTTAAATGGCAGTGTCAGTGAAATGAATTCTTTGAGGAACTGACTTTTCGGGTAAAAGGGCAAAACAAAGCCTCCAAGACTTGATCCTTTGACAAAATAGTGCTCAGGCAGATCTCAAAGTGCCCCATATACAGTCTGTAGGAGGACATCTGGTGTCCAATAGACGTTATTGCAATACATTGTGATTTTTGTCAGACTGAGTAGGGCAAGTCTCAGTGGTAGAAAAGCCTATTACAGTGGTCCACTGTTCTGGTCCTCGGGACCCAGAACCCTGCTGGTTTCATTCTAGCCATCTAATCAGACTGATTTACACCTTGGATGCAAGATGAATGCAATTAACTTCCTGGTAGGATAGCAAACCAGCCATACTCCCGGATTGAGAATCACTGGACTATTATATGGTGACATGACAGCCCAGGTGGAGTCTACTGTAAATGATGTGTCTTCTCTAAACAACATTAGACCAATAAAAGAATCAGTGAATCTTTTATGTGCAACACCGATATGTAGGTCTGTCAGCCAACAAATATCGTTTCCAAATGATCCATCCAGGCAAACATATACGAATGAACTGCAGACGAACTGTGTAAATGCAGTCACAGCTTAGAGGCTGATAATAGGTTGATGCATAGCCTTTATCATTAGCCTATTGTGGGAGTGTGGTCAAATTAATTTTCAGGCTGAGACACTTTGACACACTGTTGTGCATAACGTATGAAACCTCATTAAGAGTGATCATTTGGATTTTACATTTGAACAGAAGCGTGATACATGGTATCATTACGGTTGCGCTTCTTCACTCCCAAATCTGTCTTGCATGCCTGCTTTAAATTTGCCATCTCTACTTTCAAGGGCCTTTGAAGGAGATACTTCCTCTCCAGAAGGCCAGATTACCCATTCTTGACACTAATAAGTGAGACTAACCCAGTCAGGCAGATATATCCTTTATTTGTTCCTTTGTTAAGGAGGCTAAAAGCCCACCACTGCTGAAGATCACCTCAAGTTGAAATGTTGGATATTGTAACAAAGCATGAGGATTTGCTGTTTTCTGTGCCTCTTTCCCAAGTTGCATGTTCTACTGCAGGTTTTTGGGGATTATGGTACTATTACTTCTGTTCATATCTTTGATGAAAAGATTGCTGAGTACCCATAATTCCATTCACCACCAGACCCAAAAGTGTTTTGCATAAGTGTAGATGAACAAAGAGAATGAGGTCAATCCATATCGCCAAGCAGTGTCATCTGTCAAGCCTGGACTGAATTGGAGAGGAGCTTCCTAACTTGGCCCAAATCCAGATACCTTCATATTATGACCCTAAGCAATGAAATATGGTCTAGACAGTTGCATGTTTTCTGTGATGGTTCGGAGCAAGCTTATGAGTCAGTAGCCTACCTGTGAAAACTCCATTCGCCCAAATCCACGTCCCTTTCGTCATGGCCAGGACAAGAGGAACTCCTAAGTCAGGGCAAGCAGGGGAGGCTTTGTGGCTTTGAGGGGTTGGGAAGTGTGAGCCGAAAATGTAGAGTTCCACCAGAGATAGTCAGCACCAGCCTAAGACCTGACATTATAACGTGGCCCAACACCTCGGCTGTCTGTTTACTCTGCAGAGCTTGCTGTGCCATGGGCCTGTGGATTAACTGAGGCGTATGAAAGAGGAAGCTTTAGATACTAGCACCCAATGTTGAGCAGCCGGGCTGGAAAGCCAGAGTTCCCCTGTGGAAGTTGGGTGTCGTGGATTTGTAGCCACATTAAACGGCACTTCATTCAAGGAGGTAGTGATTTGTGGTCAGAGCTCATGTCTGGCCATAAAGGCAGCTTCTGAAGCAGCTGAAAAGAGGCTGAAACGATGAGCAGAGGTCCAAAGTAGGAAAATCCCGCTCATACCTAATCTTGAAATCTTCATTTATTAATATAGGTTTTAATTTATATATTTAACATGGCAGAGCAGTTATAGCGAAAGAGGGTCTTACACCATCTACAGTTCCTCCTAATTCTTTTTATATATTCAAGTCTATTGTTTGCTGATACAATGCAGTTTCAGGTCAGAAAGGTCAGTCACCCCTTTAGTCTGAGCTTTCCACACAAAAACAAATCATTGTTCACAGGACATCTGTCAAAAATCCACAGGGGAAAAGAAAAAGGGGGTAGAAAAAGGGGTTTTCTACCATATTCCAGTCTTTATTTAATACAATATACAAATGAAATACAGAATAATAGTTTAAAAACATCTCAGTCTTGAGTTATGTATTATAATAAAGTTCAGCTCATGCTGTTAACGGTTATCATATCATCCGATCCATCATTTATTCTTCAACCCACCCTGTATGATTTGGAAGAAGATCAATAGGAAATCACTATGGATACAGACATCTTCAGACACATTCAGATTCTGTTCAGCGAGTAATAATAGCAACAGTTAAAAATACAACATATGACTCTTACATTTCAAATGCAGCTAAGCGTGAGTGTCTTTGCCACTCACTCCTGCCTAACCAAAATGCACATCATCTAGAGGGGGTGTTCATGCCTCCTAGACACAGAAGAGAGGGGGATGGACTTTAAAGTACAACACAACCTCAATTCATCACTGTCATTTGACCTGCCAGAGGGAGCAACTAAGCCTAATGCTTTTCATAGAACATATAAGAATGAGCATACATGCAGTGTAAATTTGTGATTGGGACCAGGATGGATGTCTTTCAATAGAACATACATTTCCATCAGAAAATAAAAGTTAGGTTGATGTTTCATACCTCTTTAAAAAGGTTGTAAGGCGTTGTGAGTTTAACCTCCTTCCTCCTCCATCTACTATCAGTCAAGGTTGGGGAGTAACACATCATATACATGGACAGTAATCTGATGATTTATTACAAAAACCAATGGTTACTAATTTGTTAGACTCACTGGAGCAAACTCTGAAGACTGAGTATGTTTGGGGAAAAGCCATCTTGATTGTGAGACATGCATAGAAAAATCATTTTAAACATCTTGATGTAATGTTTGGTTGTACTACACATGATGATAATGACAATGACTTACAGTATGAATTTTGGAGGCAAAGTAGGCTTAATTCAAAAGTTACTGCAAGCAATAGAGATATTGGATTAGTGAGTTTGGGAAATCCAGCGGCTTATGTCGCTCACTACAAATTTAAGCCGGTAACAAGTAATCTCTAACAGATTCAATTTTGAAAGCCGCTCTCCCAAATCGAGCATCGCTAAAAAAAAAGCAGATATGTGAAGGTGCATCCTGCCTGAGTCACCCTATCCGTTCCATTTCGGTATCCACCCACTGTGTCTTGTACAAGAGCTGCAGCCCCTTCAAGTTGGAATGAAGTCAAATGTGTGACTTGTTTTAGCCAAACAGAGTTCACTGTGGTTTCTTATTGCATTTAATCACCTATAATCCAAAGTGGTGGACACACACACACACACACACACACACATGCCATGCCAGCGCCTGTTCACATTAGTATGTATGTTTGATTGGACAAGGCACACTGACCTTGCTGTATTAAGGAAGGTTGTGTTCAGTATTCAGTTGAGTCTATAAATTAATGGATGGGCGAATGAATTGCTGTGCAACATCACAAGTGGACGGCTCGATGGCTGGGTCAGCTCTCCGGATGAATGAAACGGTGAAGGGGCGAGTGACTGAATGCTCATAAGGGCTATTGTGCCTCTGTCTTACACAGCTTCTACTTGTGAAGATGCCTGTTTTTGTCACAGAGCTATGATTCACAGTCTGGCTCTCTTCAGTGATTCATGCAGCAATTTTACATCTTAGCAGGAGTTATAATCTTCAATCCTAAAAAACTTGTTCAAACAAGTGGAACAAAAATGTACATCATATGGGAGACAAAAATCCTAATTTCTACAAATTCTAATGGGAAAAGCTCATAGGTCTGTTTAATTATTAATTGCATGAGGCTGGAGATATGCCTGTTTAGAGTTCTCGGTTATAGTTGCTTATACAATTGGAGCAGTCAGTATGGGCTGTAAATGCTCAATCTCAATGGCAAGATTTATCATTCACCCAAATTTTATCAATAATCAGGAGAGTAGTTTCCGAGGTTGTGTGAAATGAACTTGCGGATGGAGACCGATGCTTACTCTCCCTTCCAATTTCATGGTCACAAGAGAACTTTTGTTTCCAAATAGTTCCAATTTTTTTGCAAGATTTGAACAAACGAGTGACATTACCTTGAAGTAAATGGAGCAAACGACTTTGTTTGAAAATCGTTTTATTGTCAACTAGATAAGATCTTTGAAGGCTTTTTTCTCTTGATGTAAGACATGCAATTTTTAAAACATAAAGTAAGAAGTATATGTCTATCAAGTTTTGAAGTTTTAAATAATCACCTTTCTGTCTTGCTAAGTTTGAAAACAGTAAAAACATTTTTGAGTAGTGACTAGTCTGAATTGATAGATAGCACTGGGTTTATAAGACATTCATAACTGAGATTAATATTAGATCTATCCAGATTGATTCCTATTTGGAATGTCAACAGTTACTTCCATAGTTTGGGAGGTGGCGGAACCTTAATGAATGTCTGGATCCTCTCGTCAACTGGGAACATCTCGGCAGAGACGCGCTCTGAATTTTTTTGACATCCTCGCTTTAATTGACTCACAGTTTCACCTCTATGCCACAAATGACATAGACGCTACGTGAAAGCTGACATTGAGGTTAAATAAGCATTTACTGTATGTATGTTTTTACAGTATGTAGATCTTATTTAACCATCTATTTGTCAATTTGCCTTTGTTTTCAATTATGTAAAAAAAAAGTTATCGTTATAAAGTATTTTGATAATGAGATGTTGACTAACTGCATTTTAAACCATTGTTTTATCAAGGCAGATTTATCATAGCTTTGCAAAAAAAAAGAAAAAAAAAACATCCAGCAAGCGAAGTTGGCACATCTCCAACTGCTGCTAGGTCCATCTGGATGGATTACCATCAGATTCTCATTTGCAAGTGAAAGAGCAAATCTTTCCCATAATCCTTTGCTGCACTTCCCCAATAAACATGGGCATATTAGCCACAAAGCTGCTGTTGCTTCCCACCTCCTTGACATTTCCCTCGCTTTATGTGCTAAAGTGCCCCGGTGCCTAATCTCCCATCATGCTGCGATGCTCTTTTATCACACACTGTACTCCGGTGTACAGCAGCTTCCGGCCACATCTTTCATTCTCATGTTTTTTTATCCTCTGCCTCTGTCTTGCCTTGTCCTCCCTCCCTCTCATCCTGCTTGTGCTATCCAGCGGTGTCATATACCCCCAGTTACAAGAAGACTCCGCCTCCCGTGCCCCCGCGCACCACCACCAAGCCTCTTATCTCTGTGACAGCCCAGAGCAGCACAGAGTCCACCCAAGATGCCTACCAGGAGGGCAGGCACCCGCGCGGCGGCCTGTGGGCCACCGACAGCCTCGGCCGCGCCATCTACAACTCCACCGACAGCCTGGACAGCGCCAAGGCCGTCACCATGGCCATGGAGTCGGCGGCGGGCAAGAGGCACGTCTCCTTGGGCAGCCACACCTCGGTCCAGACGTGCGACAAGGCGGTGCTGGTGTCCAAGGCCGAGGAGTACCTCAAAACCCCGCGCTCCTCCATCGGGATACAGGTATGCTGTCTGTTCCTTAACTCTCACACCGATCTCATCTGTCTGCTTACATCTGGTGCCCGCTGAAAGGATAATTCCCATTTGTTTGTTTTTTCCCTGTGATATTCAGATCGTTAATTGGTCTGACAGTTGTCTAAAAAGCAGGCGAAAATGGACTCCAAGTGATTGGAAGAACATCTGTCATGGCTCTCAGTAAAATCACTTTGAAATTAACTTAAGCTTTTATAAAATGAGGAAAACTACAATGAAGAATCTTAATGTTGGTAGTTTCCGGCTATAGCTCTCGCACTGGTTTTTAGACTACTTTCAGGCCAAAGAGCCATTGGACTTTTACATGAAAACAAGAATAGGTGTCCCTAGTGATAGCTGGGCCGTTCTGGCCGTGCCTCCAGGCATGTGCACTTCAAAATGTTCAACTTTCAATGTGTTCGCCAAAGATTTGGGACACAATCACTGCTGGAGAAAGAGTCAGTGTGCTGTTAGCAACTTTGTAACTATGATTTGGAATACGTAGTAAGAACCACATAAGTTATGTCTTTTTCTCGTATCTCATCCTCTCACAATCAAGGAATTGTTATGTAATTATATTTTTAAACATGTGACATCATATTTTTGCGTTTCATTTCTCTGAATCCACTGAAAATCCACTCAAAAACACTTCTTGTGAGCAGTCTGTCAAAACAAGTCGTTAACTTGTTTGTTCCAACAAGTGAAGAGATTTCAACTTTTTTAGTCACAGAAAACACATTTTAAATTTGAATTACATGAGAACTAATTTTGTAACAACAAACAACTTGAATTGTTGGTTATAACACAGTTATCATACATGCATCATAAGCACATTGTAATTACATCATAAATGTCATAATGCACTATAATGCATCATGAATGTGTCATGAGCAGGTTATGAGTCATAAGTAATATGTTATCCTCTGGGGCCTTTATATATTTATTTGATTATAACATCATGCACACATATGCACACATTAGAATTACATCCTAGTGGCATCAGAAAATGTCATAATACACTAGAATGCATTATGAATCTGTTATGACACTATTATAAGTCATGTATTTACCATTGGGACCTATATATTTCTTTTATTTAGAAGACATCAAATTGAGAATTAGCTGTGTGCAAATAATGGCTTAATATACAGTCAAAGAGACAAAAAGGATATAAAAAGAAAAAAGGCCACAGGAATTATGAGCCATGGGATCGTTTGTAGTTCAGAAGTGCATGACTGCTCATGACAGGATCCATAATCTTTAAACTCATCAATAAATGTCTCTAATTTCCCCCGTCCTCTTGAGGCATAATCATGACAGGCATGTTCCGTCCTGACAGCTGACTGTAGAACTGCTCACAGCTCATGTCAACCTGGCAGCCCGCCCTCAGTCATGAAAGTTTATGAGAATGCCACCAGACCAAATAGAGTCATAATATCATGCAGACCTATCTGGCATCCCCACCATAATAAAGAAGATACTGTCCCTTGCCATCTTGGCCGATGAGCCGAAATTGCTTTGCTCCCGGAAACATTTTTTTTTTATTTGCCCTTTGTGTGGGTTTAAGTCGGAGTGAATGTAGGGCAAAATAATTTTTCACACATTTTCACACATTTTCACACGCGTCTGGGCTTTAATAAAGAAGAAGTGCTGCTAGAGAAGAACGGCATCAAATTGTTCGACATAATAATTGTTAGTGATTATTATTTATAGCTGTAAATTGATTGCTTTATCATTTTTACACTGGCCACAAAAGCATAATAATGAGGAAAAGTGATTTAAGCCTACTGGATGCTGTGGCTATTTACTTTATAGAACATACTTTTATTTTATAGCCTAGGCTTAAATCACTTGAAGCAGATTTCGACCACACAAAACATATTTCACAAGTACAGTAATTCTTTCAGTGCCCTGGTATCATGTCCTAAGACTGTTGTAGGTATAAATCTGGCTATTGGCATTTGTCACACCATCCCCTCTCTTTCTCCCATCTTGTCTGCTTCTCGCTTTCATATGCGGTCTAATAAAGAATAAATGCAAAAGAATAACGTCTAGAATTGAAGAAAAAATGCCATTTTCAATATGGATCCTCTCTCTCTTGTGATAGACAGTCCACCATCATCATCATCATCATCATCATCATCATCATCATCGTCATGCTCCTCCTCTTCACTGTCATCGTCACTGTCATCTGTATCATCAACACATATTGTAGCACAATATTTATCATTCTAGTCCATCATCTCAGGTCAGTAAATTCATCTTTGCCATTTGATCTAATATCTATCGGGTATAATGTATAATATAATCTATTTGATATAATTCAAATGTGTGTGTGTTTGTGTGTGCGTGCGTGTGTGTGTGTGTGTGTGTGTGTGTCCACATAAATGCCATCACAGGAAGATTCAGTCATTTGTTGAGGGTCAATAGCTGTCACTGTTTACAGTACAGCCCCCCCACCCCCCACCCCAAACAATGTCACAAATGACTGGCAAAGAAAAATAAGTGTAAAATGTAAAATTCAAGACCAGCTATCTTTTTAAGTCATCATGGAGTGGAAAAAAGTGTCTCTATTGACATCTGGCAGATTTTAGGTCTATTCATATACTCAAGGAGATTAAAGGTTTCATTTCAACATAAATAAATCATTACCATAATAAATTTGAGACATGAGTATAATTACTGTAAACAAACAAGACCATTGCTGATAACATTGTCAGCCTCTACCAGCCTCTATGCTGCATTTTAAATGTGTGACACTGGGTCAGATTTCATGGGAAATCTGCTGGATTGCTTTATGGCAAAATGGACATTGCTTTACGACACCAAACCAGAATCATTTTACTTTGCAAGTAATACACAACTTTATTCCAGTTCCACTATTCTAACTGCATAGACTTGACGTTAGCGTCCCTGGTCTGAATGCATATTTGACTGTTCAGGCTGGCTCTTCTCCTCCTTCAAAACAATCAGAGCGACACCAGGAAGGGGAGTAGCAACATCTTCTTTGTGACAGGCAGTGGGGTTTATGGGAAATGTGTTCTTAATTTTGAGAAACACAAAATGCTACATGTAGCACCTTTAACACATACTGTACATGGAAAGCAAGCTTTGGAAAGTAACCCATCATGACTCAAAATACAGTCTTTTTTACTTGAGTGTTTCCAGACGTTTCCACCAAAAACAAAACTTTTACAGCCTCAGAGTACAACTAAAACTCTTGAATAGATGTTATTATGGATTGGTCTCTAACTGAAAAACAGCTTTTTGGCATTGTTAAGAGCCCTCATCAAAACCAATGGGTCCAGCAATCTTGTTGCTAGCTGAAAGACAAAAATTGAAACTTTAATCCAGTGTGTGATAAGTGAGAAATGTCTGGCGAAGAAACATTTAAAAATAAAAAAAACTCCTAAATGTCAAGCTGTCCTTCTGAATGGTTTAGTAATGTGTTGTGTCTGCAGAATCCTGTTGTGAATGACGTTAATTGGACGGAGCGCTGTTGTCTGTGTTTACCAGGTGGAAACTGTGACAGACTCCGAGTCTGAAAGTAAAGGCCTTCCTCAGTTCCATTCTATTGGGATCCAAGTGGAGGATGAAAAACGGTACGTGGCACAAACAGGAAGAGCACAGCGTACACAGTGCACGCTTGTTTTCACTCAGTACATTTAAATTGATTTGGTTTTATTCTTGTCTCGCTGCCTTCATATGTGTGTGTTGATTTTTTTTTTTAAATTGAAATATTCAGCCATACTTGGAAACTAGTTTGTGAAAAGGAAACATTTACTAAATAATGGCCAAAATGTCTGTCTGTCTGTGTGTGTGTGTAGAGACATTCTAGTGAACACAATCACTCAAGAACAAGACATGATAGAAACTTAATGCTTTCACCACAGGTTCCCCCTGTATAGTAGATGATCTGATTAGCTTGCTACATAAATTTGCACATTAATTAGGAAAAACTGACTTTCTTGAAACTACTTTAACTCCTTAATGCTGAGAAGACAAGTATGTTGACATAGTAATATTGGCTTATTAATGCATTAATTGGCTTAATCAATGACCTCATTAGCATAACTGGCTATAGAGACACTGCGGAGCGTGTCATACTTCGAAAGCCACGCCCACCGTGGGGGAAAACAATATCACTAACAAACCGGCAAAAGCGGCGATTGGGAGGAAATCTTTTCAGATATGGACAGCCTGACAAGGTTTTTCCTGTTTTCGAGTAGACAAGTCTGTCAAAGAATTATTTCAGCATACTGCCTCCAACAGAGAGGGAAATGTACATTGAAAAAATGAACTTAATTGGCCTCCATCAATGTCCTATTTCATTACTCCAATAAAGTTGGATAAATGATCCCACACAGTGGCCTGAAGTGAAATACTTTGACATTTACCACTACTTCATTTAATCACCTGGTAAGATAATAAATTGACCTTGAATAATTTCACTTCATATTTAAAAATCTGAAGTAGGCTACAGCTATGCTTTTCAGACTATAATTTTGAGCGATGCTGACGTGACATTGGTTGTTAAAGTGGATTGTTGCTAAGTTAACTATCTTATGTTAGCTAACAAGTCAGTGAGATTTCTCATTACTTTTGCACCCTGGACTGCCAGTCAATACAGAGCAAAATATTCTGAGACCCACACATGAACACAATCTGTTTTATAGAGAGGAACTGGCTCAATAATGTTAGCTTAGTAGCAACCTAATGTTAGGACAGCATGGTATCTTTTAAACACATTTAACATACAGGTTATCTTACAAGAATATAACTAGATAATTACTGGTAACTTACTTACCAGTGACAAAATACTGGCCACATTATAAGTGTATTTACTCTCGGGGTCCCAAAGTTTCCCCCCTCTTCTACCATGAGCCACTGTCAGCGGCTCTCTCCTTACGGCCTGGATCCCCATTTTCCTTCTCAACGGCTCCTTGTTTTACTCGGGAGCCCAAAAAACTGTAATTCACGGTTTTTAAATTTGTTGGCTGTGAAGCCCACCACACAACAGCTTTTAGGCATGTTTAATTTGGGCAGTAATGACAATGATGTGCATTCAGTCACACAAAGTGAATGGAGAGCGGTGCAGTGATTTCCCCCACGATGGGCGTGGCCTATTTTATGCACTGTCTCTATGTTTCATATATATTACGGTGATCATGTTGGGAAAGTAGGCAGCTCAAATGCCTCTTGTGCTCTATTGTTCTCAAGTCAGTACATTTAAAGTTGATTTGTTTCATTATTGTCCCTCCTGACTCTCTCTCTCTCTTCACATGTTCATGTGGCTCTTTTCAGGCACGGGCGGTTCAAGCGCTCCAACAGCGTGACCACCGCGGTGCAAGCAGACATGGAGCTGGAGGGCTTCCCCTCCATGGAGGACAAGGGCCTGCAGTTTGGAGGGGCCTTCGGCCGCCACTCTGAGCCCAGCACGCCCACGCAGTACGGGGCCATCCGCACGGTGCGCACCCAGGGCCTGTTCAGCTACAGGGAGGACTACCGGCCTTCCAGCGGGCCCCCCAGCCCCCAGCCCGACCCCTGGCTGGTCGAACCCAGTCTGGAGGGCCCCGAAACAGGCCGAGTGTCCCCCCTCCGCAGGGACGGCAGCTGGTTCATGCAGCTCCTTCACAATGAAACCAAGCGGATGGAGGGATGGTGTAAAGAGATGGAGAGAGAGGCGGAGGAGCATGACCTGTCGGAGGAGAGTGAGTGTCCTGAGGGTAAAACATACTCCATACTTGTCAAAGCAGGAGCTGCTTTTGTTGCCTGAGATCACTGCTTTAAGGAGAGATGATAGCACCAAGTCTATGAGAATGATTTACAATCAGGAAACCTCTAGTTTTAGAGCATGCAGTGATGACCAAAATTACCAAATAATAATGTATGCTAATAGTTTGTTTTAAGCATGAGATTCTGTATTTATGCCACATCAGTGTGTTTTCTATGAAGGTATTCTAAACAGCATATTCGCTTTTTAGAGGAGTTTAAACCACATTCGATTGAGGAAAGTACAGAAAAATCACACCACCCTTTTTGAATATATAGGGCCCCATTTACATATTACATCAAAATCACAATACAGATAGAAAATGTATTAAGTCTGTCTCTGTGGATCCAAAACACAGGTGTAAATCTTGCACTGAAATCTGTTTTTTCCAAACTCTTACAAAGCTTTTGGTTGTTTTAATGCCTTATCTAAACACAATATAGATGCATATTTTACCTATATTGGAGTTTTAACACCAGGTCAGTGGGGCCCAAGTCAATTATTTTAGCAAAACACAGAATCATAAAGTGCATTTTTGTGACCACATTGCATCCTACTGAAAAACAATGCTCAACACGTTGATGTTTTGCTTCTGCCAAGCAGTCAGTGGTGAGAACAGGATGTCTGTGTGTGTGTGTGTGTGTGTGTGTGTGTGTCCCCTCCAGTCCTAGGGAAAATCCGGAGTGCGGTGGGCAGCGCTCAGCTCCTCATGTCTCAAAAGTTTCAGCAGTTTTACTGGCTGTGTCAGCAGAACCTGGTAAGTGGAGAGTAACAGCCCCTGGTGAAGGATCTCTGTATTTGTGAATAAGAACGTTTTATAGACCCACATGGTGCTAAAACATGTTCTCATGGCTGCAGTGAGAAAATAAATTTGGTGTTATTGTAAACTTGATGGGCTTTTCTGACTCGGAGATTTGAGAAAGTGCCGGCCCCGAAGCCGCACTCGCACTTTCCAGAAATACCCCACCGAGATCGATAGCGAAACAGTCCCTCCGCTGCTATTGACCCCGCGGTAAACGGAAGGGGAATTACAATGGGAAGCTGGGCACCTGTGTTCAAACTATCCATTAATGCACAGAGGCAGCGGTTTGAATAGGATCTCGGAGTTTGAATAATGGACTGCCACGCCGCCTCATTGTTCGGGCCTCATGTCACGTCGAAGAGAAATTCTCACATTTTCCGATGGTAATTATTCACAGAGTCAGCACATATTAGGAAAGGCTAGTGTCACGAGTGGGAATGCTTCCCGAGATACAGCAGAGAGAGAGACAGTGAAAGAAAGACACAGACAGGTACTTAATCACACCTTTCCAGAGCATGGCTGGCTTTTTCAGTGAAATGCAAAAACCTTTTGGAGGTGTTTGTGAATTCAGCCCACATGTGTTGTTTTTTTTTCTTTTTGTCTGTGCACGGCGTGTTGCTCTCTTTTGGATGCTTTTGGGGCGTTTCTCTCTCCCTCTCTCCCCATAGATAATGGGATGATGGATTAAGTCCAACATTGGTAGTGACAGGCAGTAGATTGCCCTGAGCTTTCAAACGTGTCTGAGCGAGAAAACAACTCTGTTTCCCTGCCGGACAGAGGAAGAACTGCACGGAGCATCTCTAAACAGCTCCGGACGTGCTTTGAAGTTTGACAGAGAGGCGTTACGTAACATTAGCCCAGAACGTTCATGTGTATTAGGGAGCAGACATGCATGCAGATGGGGCTATGAAGTGCCATGACTTGCAATTAAAGATTAAAGTAATCATCCGCAACGTTTTCCTATAAATAAATGTCTGATGTGCTGCTGTCTATTGCCGCTTGATAAAACAGTAGTGATTCAATCCTGTTCATGAAAGCTTTAACATTTGCTGTTCTGAACACCCGGTCTGGGCTAGAAAAGTCCTCTGGTGCACAGTGATGCAGCAGCAACAGCAGCAGGTTTGTTTGTAATAAACAGAAGAAGAACTGTGTTAGCATGAGCAGTGATGGCCACCATGACTGAACAAAAGAAACCCAAACTTCTCAAGCAAAAAGATGTCACAGTACTGGACACACTGACTCAACTTCTCCACTGTACATGGCCAGAAAAACAACTTTTAATAATTGTTAAGACTATTAATGGTTAAGTTGTCTCCATACCACACTATAGATCCCCTCCGCTGTCATCAGAATGATGTCATGAGAGGTTATTTAAGGGCCCAGAAAACTGGCTGATCACTTTCATTTGAGGTTATGAACCAATGTTGGTGCTTTACTGCCACACAGTGGTGGGAATGGTGTAGTGGGAAATCAGACCTGGTTTAGAATATGAGTGGCAATATGTGCTTCATATTTTCCAGATCATATTGAAGATCATTCAGTTCAGCTGATGCTATGTTGACATATCCATACTGAAATCTGACATTTCTGTCACACATTACTATAGATCCGGGTTATTATAGCTTTGGATTTTTCATTAGTTTTTATTTTTATGTAGTTTGCAATTTTTTATCTCAATTTCAGTTTAGTTTTAGTTAGTTTTCAGTTGGGTTTGGTAGTTTTTGTTTAGTTTTTATTTTTTATCAAATGTTTAGTTCTAGTGTTGTTTTTATATTGTTTTAGTTCTAGTTTTCGGTATTTTTAATAGGGGTGGTATAATGATAGAAATTCAGAACAGATTACTTCAGAATATTTTGTATGTTTGCAACAGGTATCGTGTAATATAAGCAATAACTCATAAGTTCTAATAAAATCTATTTACATACATTTTTCAATTAGGGTTCAGTCAAAATTGCTTTTTTACCCTGCACATAAACAAAAAAATGAAAACTAAAAACATTGTTTTATTTCAGTTAGTTTTACAAGTAGACAAGATAGTTTTAGTTCAGTTTTATTTTTTTCACAAAGCCTTGTTTAAATTTTTTATTTCAGTTTATGATGATATTAACACCTAGTTATCATTTTAGTTTACAATAATAACCTTTCTGTAGAAAGCACGGCTGAAGCGCAGTGTTCACTGTATGGGATTTTAACAAAAAACCATACTCAATCATTGTACATTGATTCTTTCCTGTCCTTACCATCACCATGGTTACAATAACTCCTCACCTCCCTGCAGGACCCCAGTGCCATGCCCAGACCCACATCTCAGGACCTGGCTGGATTCTGGGACCTCTTGCAGCTTTCCATCGATGACGTCACTGCCAAGTTCGACGAGCTGCAGCAGATCAAGAGCAACCAGTGGCAGCCGGTGGAGAGCCCAGAGAAGAAGGTACGACCGTGACATAAACACAGTGGCTGCTTCTGTCCACCAAACTCGATGGAATACATTCATACGTTTTTGAGATATCCTGCTGACAGACAGACAAACTAACTAGCAGAGGTGTTTTAACAGGTTTTTTTTTACAGGGTTGACAGGTGGATCAGAGCAAGGACCCTTTGTTTTTTTTACCGACCTGTCACCTTATGATCATTTCATGACTGATCAGAAGGCCAGTTTCCCACCAATATAATAATATCAAGTCTGTTGATATGAATATGTGATTGGGAACCTAAAAATAAAAAAATGAAAAATCAAGGTTGAATTGAAAGTATGCTTGAATGAAAAAAGTGCATCAGTATTTCTTTCTTAAAAGACCATAAACCTACAATTATAGATAATTTCAGTGCAGGTGCTGGCGCCTATTACTAATGTAAAAGTCAAGTAGGTTTTTATTTGGCACATATCCACAAAACTGTAGTGGTGATAATACACTGTTTCACTGGCACTTTTCTCACGCAATCAGTTTGTTTGGAGGATACATTGCTCTGATAATAGGCCTCACACTTTTTCAGTGTAACTGATTGAATCATGCCATTCTGTGTACGAAGGAGCGGAAGTGGCCACCGCCTCTGCCGAAGAGGCCAGCCAAGGGGCGTGCCGGCGTGACGCGGGAGCGCTCTCTGGACCTGCAGGACCGCCAGCGGCAGGAAGCCCGCAGACGCCTCATGGCCGCCAAACGGGCAGCTTCTTTCAGACAGAACTCAGCCACAGAGAGGGCAGACAGCATCGAGATCTACATCCCCGAGGCCCAGACGCGGCTTTGAGGTCCACGGATTCATCCCCGGCTCCTCTCCCCCCCCCCCCCCCCCCCAGCTCCACCCAACACCAGCTAGTGGCGTCACAACCCAGCCTCCTTCCTCCTCCTATATCACTGTCAGCGTCTCTCACCGCTCGTTGATCTTGTCATCTGTTGCCATTCTCTGGGTCGTCCCTATTGAAGCTACACTAGGCAAGGTTTTTATGTAAAAATACACCTGGCCTAAATCACAAACTGGGGCTGCAATAGAGAAGAGTGTCCCATCCCCACTAATTGAGACCTTCACCACATTTACCCAAATTAAATTCTGGTGTTGGGTATTGACACTTAAGAGCAAAGTACAAACTGTCTCATAAACAGCAGTGACTGAGCACTCTGTCCAGAGAAAGCTGGACTCACCAACATTAGATCTTTTGCCTCTCTTGTCTCTTTGGTATCCTTTGTTAGAAGACATCACAGACCGGCCAGGTTGGTAAACATGAGGATGTTGTGTGCAGTTTACTGACATCACGTTACAGGATTTGTGGGTATTAAAGGTCAAACAGTTTTCAGTTACCCGTCGCTGCCATTTGGAGCTGCTAACGTGCCAAGTTGCCTAGTGTAGCTTTAAGACCAAGAGGGACCGATTCCCATGAGATCCCACGAGAATGAGCTGCTACACCCCAGAACAAACATTTCACCTGGAATTAATTTGAGAAAACACATTCATTTGAGTTGGTGATTCCTCTGTTCATAACCATTCTTTTTTTTAAATCCAGTCAGCTTTGAAAAATCCAGAGTTTTTCCATTGCTGCCATTGCCCCCGGGTGAGTAAGGGTAATTCTGTACTTCCCCACCATATTCAAAGGGAATCACAAAGTGCAACTTTTCTAAAGAGTCTCTCACCAGCAACAGTGGTCTCGGGCTAAAGCAGCCTGTGTAAAGGACTTGAACAGCGGCAGTAGAGAGCTGTGTGTTTTTGCCCCAGAAATGTATCTGAGTAAGGTGGAAAGGCCTCTGAAACAGCATGTTTATGATCTGCACACTGCTGAAAGGAGTACAGATGAAATGATGGTAGATGGGTACAAACTTCTCTAGACAGGGAGGAACATCCTATCTTTTCTATGGAGGAGGGTAAAAACTGGTACTGCTCATTGTCAAGTCTGTTCATTCATTTCCTGGTAAGTTTGTGGTTAAACAGATAGAACTGAAGGGGATAAATTATGTTTTAGTTATTTTTACTGGGCATGCTGCAGCTGTTGACCAGTGTTGCTGAGAATGAGATCTGAAAAAATGGCTATGAATCCTAGGCTAACATTTCAACATTTATTCATTTTCCATTCATGTATTACCATCACTCTTAGGACTAGACATTTTAAGATATGTGTGTTATTTGCTGCTGGATACATTTCCATTGCAGAACAAATATGAATTATTAACAAAAGACAGTTTTGCGCAGCCTGGAAGAGTTGACTGTATCAAACAATGCATTTTGCACCTTATAATATTCATGTTTGTATTTCCAAGGGAAATGTAGTTTATGAAGCTCATGTGATATTGTTGCAGTTGAATTGCAAGGACAGATATGGAAAATTTACTACAGAACATGACATTAATCTATAGTTCATATGAATTGCACCTCATGTGTTGTTTGGTTTTCATTTCTTTCTGATGGCATTCAAGCCTCGATTAACTACAATTGTGATGCTAAGACTTTTAATTCTACTTATCTATCATATGACCAACATCACAATCTACAGTATACATTTAGTATTTATAGTTTAACAATTGTGGGTTGATTTGACAGTGGAATGGTCCTGCTTATTAAAGGGTGTTTCTTAGCCAACAGAAACAATGTCTCATCACCCAAAGGGACCGCATCCAACCTTTTGTTCCAAGTGGCGCATAATGAAGTACTTTCTGTTGTTATTTTGATCTGCTCACGTAGTCTAGGAAAGACAGGTGCAAATGACACTTTAACAATATTCAGTTACTATAGTAAATGGTGCTGCTTTTTACTCTAAAACTGTTGTCCTTTACCCAGTCCTATGTGCACGCACACACACACACTCAAGGACTTTTTAAACAGAGATTTATTAATATGGTGCCCATTGTCTCTCCAATGAGTTGCGGCCGATTGTGACTTTAGAAAAGATCATCTTTGCAATGCTCTTGGCCTCAGTGATGTAAATGAGGAGACGGTATTATGGTTTAACTCCCTTTCCAGACATGCAAAGAGAAGGTCAGGGATATTTATTTATCTAATGGGAGAGATTGCAGGCTTTGACATTCCACCAACCTTAAAGTGAATAGTAATATGCCCACCCTGAGCCAAGGGCATACTGGTATTAGCTCAATATACTGTACTGTACCTGTCCATATTTTATACTGCACCGACGATGATTCACTAACATTTGCAATACATTCCCATCCATCCCCCATTTACCAATCTAAACACAGCTGATGAAGACAAATGTTGATGTAGGGCCACTCGAATTATGCTGCAGTACAATGTTAAATGCTACCCATGTTATTGTAATTAGAAGGATTTTAGTGTGGGACAGCGGTCTGTGCAAGTACCTGGACAGTTGATAGTTTGCCATTTCTCCTGCAGCTGTTTTGTTTCAGGTAGTGAGACGGACTTGTTGAAAGAGATTAAGGTGTTGTACATCTAGCTTGCATTGAAGCTTGCATTTGTCTGACCAACAGCTGGCGTATTTTGTTTTTGTGACATCTGTGCATCAGTGCTGAATCTGAAACCCTTATTTTACCAGACGGCCTTAACCAAAACACTCATGAATGTAGAGCCCCTAACAATGCAAAAAAGGTCCCAGGAAGGACGCGAACAGGCGCTGAAAGTCCAACTCAATTGGACTTCCAGTTGAGCATGCAGGAAATAGAAGGCAGGTGAGAAGTGGCTCCCAAACTTTTAGCGTTTTGTTAAACTGTAGTTAGCTTTTTGTGTCTCAGATGTATTTTATTAGAAACAAAACTGCAACGTACAAGGAGGAAAAACTTGTCCAACGAGCATCCATGTCAATTCTAACCAACCCGTGTCCTCGCCAAGTCAGACAGATACCACTGCAGACATCATGTGTCGCAACCTAGTAGTCCAATCTGTGTAGATTCATTTTGATTGGCCATGTTTAGTGATCTTAACTTTATAGGGTTGCCAGATGTTCGATATTCAACCACGTATCTTTCAAATGGTGTGTCCAATATTCAGTCAGAACGCACTATGGCTACAATTCCATTTCATTTAATTAACATTATAAAGACATAATGACAAAGGCTTTTTCCTGACACCAATCTGGGCTAAGAGTCACTTAGTGTGGATGGGTACCTGGCTGTTGATTTGAGATGAGTAATATATCATTGGGCGGACAGTTTCTCCATATGCATTCGATAGGCTGCTGAGCATGACTGTTTATGAGCGCAATCTTTTGAAGTAGCAAAGGCTACTGAGCGCTACGCAAAGTGATGGGGTCAGAGTTACATTACATTTTGCTGTGAAAAAAATCTGGTATCTTGATAGGATTCTTTTTGCGGACAGATATCTGCAAAAATGTTCAACATACCAGTTCACCTAGATAAGACAAGCTGCCTTTATCAGCTGTTAGTATTGCTGCTGGAGCTAAGCTAGAGATAGGGGCTCTCTTTCTTGCTTTCACCTTCTTTTCCACTTTCACAAGGTAACATTATTAAGTACAACTATCTACCATGACAGTGATAAGCTTTCTGAGTTGGTGAGCTCACTCTACTTAGTGGTGTTAAACTAGATAAATATGTTTTTGTATTGATTGGCCCTACTTTGGGCAGGTCAGGTCTAACCAATACAAAGAAATATTTATCTAATTTAACTCTAAAAATATTGCTGTAACAAAGGGATTCATTTCAACACTATTTTGTTTAACGGCACAACCCATAGCCTCTCTTTTATCCAATAGAAAGAGGCGTTTGGATCCAACTTGATGGTAACTTGCAACTAACTTGACCCAACTCCCGTTAACAAGGGCTCTGGAACACTTGCTTTGATGTTTTCATGGAGTAAATCTTGGATTATTTTGCATAGTGCACAGCAAAACCTATTCTAATAGCTGCCAAATCGATGTTTTACTTGTTTCCGTTTTTTTTATCCAATTTGTGCCACACCCATCCTCTTAGTACGAGGGAAATAAATTTTTGTTTCACTTCCCCCTTTCTTGTCTTACTTGAACCAAATTGCTTTGAAGGACTTTCTGTGTAGTTTGCCAACTCAACATTTGTGCTTGTTATTTTAAAAAATGTTTTAGAGAGCCACTTTCTGTAATAATATTAGCCAGTTAGGCAAAGTAATTGGTGGAAACACATACATACAGTTCCCACAGTCTGGGCAGAATTTAGCTTTTCAGATTTGTATGTCTGTTTTTGTTTTACCACCGGTTTTGAACTTAACCTGCAAGGTTTTAATTCGGGATGTACAGCCCCGACATCACTTCCACATCCTTTAATACACATCGTTTTAGAGCATTTAGTATGCTGTGTTGGCACAGCATTTGCACATTCTAAGGTTTTTGTCCATCTTAACAAATTAATTTTATAAATTGTATTTCTATACAAAAGAACTGCTTAAAGAGCTAATCGGAAAAGACTGCATAAACTACCATTCTTAATTCAATACAAGGGCTTGAGCTGTTGCAATATTAAAGAAGAATAAAATTCTGTTTACCGTCTCAGATACAGATTCAGTCATATCCAAGCGATATGTTCATACTTGTGACAAGGTCTTCATTTCAAATTCCTGTGGTGTTATTTTTAAACATTACTTTGAACATACTATACGGTATATGCTCCCAGTTGGTAGGATGTTTATTTAATAAACAAGCTTCCATCATCTCTTCCAAATTTAACTTATTTTTTAGGGTGAGCAGAATTGCATTGTTGACCAAATTTTGGACGTTTCCAACCCTAACTACACATTTTTCCAAAATGTCTGAATGTTTGTTGGTTCATACAGAGGACAATACATGTATAGACCATTGGCGACCATCAAACCCTATCAGTGTTCACCAATCCTTTCCCATATAGGCTTTTCCTTATTGACAGATCTAAAACTATATCTATCAATTATGGAGCTTTACCTCCAACACTTACACAAGCAATCAAATCTTATTTCAAAGAAGTACAAGGATCCCACAGATTGTGACTGATTCCATCTAATTGCCCCCTTAACCAGAACTAAAAACCAAGTATCAACTCAGTACATTCAGTTTTTTCCTCTTCACAATACTTCTGAAGAGCAGGTTGGCGGTTAATTTTTTGATATCCAACGAATCATAAAATTTACCCATACCTTACCCATACATTGGGATACTCTCTTTCGCCACAATTGGTCATCTCTTTAGATACAGGGAAGGTGTTCCACTAGATAGAAGGGCATTATTTGTTTTTACTTTACAGAAGTTTGCATTTGGTGGCACTCAAATTACATAGATTCTTTCATTTTACCTGCAGTTATTGTAAATACTACTTACTTGCTCACTTTTTATTTACCTTTGTCATGAAGGACGCGCCAAGGCTGTCCACTGCCCCCATTATTTTTTGCTGTAGTGATTTTTGAATCTTTTTGTGAAGACTTTTTAAATTATTTTTAACTGAGAAGCAGTACATTTCCTGATATTTATTTTGATTTGGTGTCTTTAATAAATAATATTATGCTCAAAAACAATCCCAAATGGGAACAGGATGATTTCTGTCAAGAGCTGACAGAGGACTGATGAGATGGAGTTGTAGACATGGTCATCATCCGTATAGATAGCTGTGTCTAATCCAGGCTGGTTTCATTATATTCTGATAATGTCCCAAAATGTAAGCACTGTGATAATCCTTAAACAGATATTACACATATGTATTAGTCCTCACCTAAACAACTTCAATATATCGTCACTAATTCTAGGGACAGAAATACAAACTTGATGATTGTTGCTATTCCATCTTTGTTCTTCCCTTGTAGGCTACGTCTAGCATGACTCATATCATTGCCTTCACTGCTCTTTTGGCCTGATGGAGAACACTGTTAGCTTAGAAATATCTAACTCCACCTTCACAGTAAGTTTATGTAAGTTTGCAATCAGAGGGACCAATGACAGCTTTTCCGAAGTATGGCAACACTTTATGGATTACTTTAACAATCTAACTGCTCTTCCACCTGACTGCAAGTCATGCGAATCGAGTCTACTTCCCACAGACTGCATACTGTGATTCCATAATGTTTAGTGGTCAACAATCTGGTACTCTCGTAATCAATCCAGGCTTGCCTCAACAAATCCTACCTACATAGAGTTCTTCGTCTTTTGATAGCTTTGTGTTTTTTTCTTTTGTCGTCAATTCGATATTTTTTTTGCACTTGTTTTATTACCTTTCCAAATTGATTAGGCAATTGAGAAGTGAAAGAGGTGGTGATGCTGTATACCCATATGTGGTTGGTTTAGCACAAAATATCCAACTTAATTATCTTTTCTATTTGGTCAACTAGTCCATGCTTGACCGTGAAGCCTGACTCAAACCAAGTGGGTGAGAGTAAGAGGGACAGTAGAATGACAAGGATGGCCATTGAGAATGATAGTCTGTTGACTCAAAACCTCACAGTCTCTAGCTTGAATGAAAAATGATGTCACTTCCGCTGTTTTGCACCAAAAACGTGCCACTTCAACAAGGCTTATATCAGAAAACGTCCTCAAAAATCACAGGGACACCAGCTGCTGCTAGTGATGTACTGCTCCGTGGTACAGTTGCATAAAACACAACTTGTGGATGATAACATCAGAATTCTAGATATTAGAGAAATGTTTTTTGTGGTATCATGTGGGGCTATTGTATAATTATGGTACCATTTTTTTTTTAGTTGTATACCTTAGGATTATTCGTCATAGCATGCCGCTTCTGATGAAACCCAAACTATTTTTTTTCCTTCTTTCAGGCTTGTGTCTCATATGTTTTTCCATCACGTTAAGAGGGACTTAGGAGTTTGGCAACTATGTAAATGACAAATCCTCAGGTGCCTTACAATTTGATTCTCATAGGACTTTGTGAATGAATGTTTTGGGTTGAGCTATGTGAAAGGAATGCAACACCTCTGCGAGTGCAGGTTTGATTTTTAATACCATTACAAAGGGCTGGAAAGGATGGGTTGGATTGCAGAATTCAAACTAGCAATTTACATTTCTATTTGACTGATTCAAACGTCCTACCATAATAAAACTTCAGCACAATAAAGTTAAGAGGATATCAAAGGATGATTTGATGAAATGAGACCTAAGGATTTCTTTCTTTTACTTGATATTTGGCTATTTTTTCATGACAGTTACTGCCTCTTGAGTTCAGATCATGCAGATGTTTTGGTATAATTCACCATAGTACAATATTGCATTTTAAGTTTGTTTTGTTATTAGTTCTAACTCAATTTATGACATCAGACAAAGCTCCACTGAAATCATAGTGATTGTTAGGAATTCATTGGCACAGGAAATGCAATGGGCAGGATTATTGTGAATGGATATGAAGATGTATACCGCGCAGTATCTAGTATGAACTGTATGTGTGTATGCGTGTGTGTGCCAAACGTACCAGACTGCATGTCAGATCCTTATCAGCAAATCATAAAAGATAATGTATTTGAAGGGTTTCTTCTATTTTGCCTCCTAGCTGTGATATTGTAATCTTGTGACATTTTTCTAATGCCTGTTTTGGCATCTCATCTACAGAAACTGGAGACTGACAAAACTTGACCAGCTAAAAAACGTGCAATAGTGTTTCATACAACGACAGGCAGGCACACATACAGCTATTTACCTCACGGTGAAGTATAGGAGTATTTCTAATTTCCACAGGAGCACTTTGTCATGCCTGTGTACTATGCAGCAGTACCTTTTGTGGGGCTGCACAGCTTGCAGGCCCCAGTGCAGATCACCTTTCATTTACACAGCACTGACAGCGTAGTGTTCATTGTGCCAGGATGATTGCTACAGACACACAGAGCCACACAGTACAGTTTGGCTTTGCAGTGAAGATGTGTGGAACTTTTGATGTCATCCTCATCCTATGCGTGCCACACCGACACTAACTCATTCAGATACAGTTTGCCCATTGCCACTTCATTCCCAGATTTAATGTATGCTGGTTGATTAATTACATAATTTAAAGAAAAGTCGGCTAACATAGGACTCTAAAATGATTCATATGGATGTGATAAGTGGACCCCTTTAAAGGGGTCAGTTTTCGTAAGGTTTTGATTTCTTTGCTCCTGTTGGGTCACTACTGAATCAAGATATTAATTATTTAAAGCTTTTTACAACACAGTTTGTGGCACCATATTTTGGACTAACATTGTTGTTTGATAGTTGTCCTAAAGATAAACCTCAGCGAAGTCAGTATAGGTGCTTAAATTAATTGACCTCTCTCCTTGTACTTTTCCTAAATTTGCAATTTTTTGTTAATTCTGACAATCGGCACACACCAAAAGCATCAAATGCACGCGTGCCCGTGCACAGACACACACACACACACACACACACACACACACACACACTACACACTACCACAGCAGTGACAAAATATATCCTCAAGATGGAGCCCTGAATTCCCCTAAACTTGAGGATCTCTCTCCAGTACGAGTCCTTTCAAATAAGACCCCCGTCAAATTTTGAAATTTTCATTGAAACCTTTTCTCCTTGTTTCTGATGCAGTTGCACTGCAAAGATCTCTTTCTATTGCTTGCTCTCTCTTCTCATAAAGCATGTGACTTTTAAAGACGTAGTTTAGACCAATGTTGTCACAAACCAAATATCAGTCATTACCAATGATATGACATAGGGACTGAGCAATTATGGACCATATTTGATATGATGCTTACATGAATACCGGGCTGTACCAGAGTACATGTGCTCCTCTAGCAATAAGCTTCATTCAGATGGTGGACTCATCATGCTCTGTAGACTTCTGACAAACCCAAAATACTGTTAAGCTGCTGAGCTGCTTAAACAGACATTTTGTTTTGTTTAGGCCGTGATATACAGAAAACCTTGTGAGGCAAAGCTATTGCTTACAGTTATGATCGATAATATTTTGTCCTATTTTCTTGTCCTTTTATGTTATTCAGGTTGGTTTTGTCCCATTTTTTTTTGCCAATCCCCATGCCTAGTGTAAGCAACATGCACCTACAATGCCCATGAACTAGTATTATGGGCCTTAGTCAATCTGAGTCAGTCTACATACATTGTAATCGGTGGCAGTACTGACTGTCTCTGCAGCATTTGCAAGACACACATTCATAATTCAACTGGAATATAGGGCATATGTATGCCCACATTTGCATTTTTTTTGTATTGTTTGGCGTTAGAAGCTACTGCAAGCCTCCCTGGGAAGAGAAACGTTTCCTATACCTGTGCTGTTGTTTTTGTTGAAATGTTTTATGAGGAGAGAGAGCAGTCACAATTTTGTTTGCCTTTGGTGGAGAAATGTCTTGTGTTGTGGCTGTGGGTACAAATGGCAAAAGGCCTCTTATGGGTTTTGGAATGTGACATGAGAAACATTTGATAGCATAAAGGTAGATGTTTAGCTTAAAACTATTTTGAATTGTTAGATATATCAATAATGAGGATGAATATAATGCCAAATATTCAGTATTTGTACAGAAATATACATATATAAATATATAATATATGCCTACTTTAAATGGAACTATTTTCCGCTCTTGACCATGTTTCTGTTGTTTCACTTTTCTTTGTCAACATTATTTTATAAGCTCTTCAGATAGCATGCAGGATAGTGAAAATGAATGTATTATTTGGTGTTTCATTGCTGTTCAGTATTGCAGCATTCTACAGATCAATTTGTGTTTGTATGATTCATTTGCATATTAAGCTAAATATTTGATTTCTATATTTGTTTATCTAGAAATGAATTGTAAACTTTCTTTTCTAAATGCAAGGTTTTGAAAAGGTTTGAACTATTTATATCATTTTATTATTTCCCTGCTTTATCAATGTGGTTCAGTATATTTTGCCTCTTTGAAGTACTGCTATCAACCATCAGTTGTAAATAATTATGCAAATTAAACTTTTTGAAGAAAACGGCAAGCTTGTCAGAGACACTATTTTAATTTAGCAATGAAAATATTGGAGCTTCCAGGAGGTGCAGTGATGCAGCTGCACCACAGAGTGGAGCACTCAGCCACACATAAATTATTAGAGCTGGAACAGAGACTGGGATTGACAACACAACAGAGGCATGATCACTATAGATATATCATAATATACTGTAAGGAACACATACATCATGAAAAACTACACTCACAACTCATAGCTAATTGTTCACAAAACTGCCTCATACTCTCCCTTTCATATATTTGGTGATTTCAAAGTGATTTCATTTAGTTGATAAAGTCATATAGAAGCTTTGCAAAAGACTTGCAGTAGCCAAATGTGAGTAAGTCATCAAGTCAATTTTATATCAGATATAGGTTCTAAACTACGACAATACACTTGATCTTGTAGCATGTAGTTATAGATTATAATATTGTTGAATGTAAATGTCAGTGCTACATTGTTCATTTTTTGTCCCAATTAAATAAGTTTAACTCTGATCAGGACAGACAAAAATGGAGAGGAAACTTAAACTGCCATACATGCAATATTTAATGTTATTGATTGGTAAAAAAAAGACATCTGCAATATACTTGCTGAATGCTGAAGCAAAGCACAATCTAGGTAATTTTGCAGTAATGCTTAATTCATTTTTGCATATGTTGCTTGCAACCATTTCTCCTTCAGGTGTGATGTAAATAGCAAGCATTGGCAAACATTCACACCTCACAAGGCTGCCAATCAATCCCATGGGCTCTGCATGGCAATTGCTGCTAGAGGGAAATAATAGAGATTACACAGCACAAACAATAATGGAGTGAGAATCAGTGAGAAAACAATTGAGTAACTACTGATTTTTAACTAGACATATTTTGCCAGAAATGATCATTCTGAATCCCTTCCTGAAAGAACTGTAGAAGAATGCATAGATGAAAGGACTGAATGTTGAATTGAAATAAGAAATCCACGATAATATTTCAGATGAGTTCTGGGGTGCAGAGATATCAGAAAAAGCTTTTGTGTTGGCAGTAATGAAAGCTTCTGACGGCCTTTAGCTCCTTCTTGCTGATAGATGCTTGAGCGTTGTGGATCCTGCATGCTTGTCTCTGCGCTACCTGCAGAATCTTCAGGTATATGCAGACCATGATGATTGTTGGGAAATAAAATGAGATTAGTGAGTAGATGAGTAGAAAATTACAATACATCCCAGTTTACATGAATCATATTTAGGGGAATTCTCTTCAGATGCACCAAGGATTGTCACATAAATCCCTCCCAGTCCAAGTAAGGTACAAACAATCCAACAGGTTAGGGTCATAATCAATGTAGTTTGGCCAGTGATCCTACTACTGTATAGCAGAGGATGGTAAATTGCATAATTCCACATTAGTCCATATTAGTGTTAGCATTTATGCACGGTGCTTTGCAATGTATGTCCTTCATAGGATTCCGTAGTGCAGTGGCTTTGCTGTGTGTTATTTACAAATGTCTTGCGGTTTCCGGTTCCGGTTTCTACTTGCAATGCAACACCTTTTATTGTACAGTTATGTTTCGGTCCAACCGGACCTTCGTCAGACTAGTTAAGTGGATCTTGTCATTCAGATGTCTTAAATAGATAAAGCTCCTCCCCACTGTGTCCTCAGCTGTGAGGCCATCATGACATCAGTAGGGTAAAGACTCAATCAATACAATATCTTATGGAATCAAATAGTCAGAAGTGCAACAAATTATCCCAATAACCACATATTATATACAAAAAATGTACACAGTATGTATACAGGGATTAGACACCATTGTAATGGGACATCGGTCGTAGAATAAGCGAACATAAGAGCTCTATCAGGAGAAATGATAGAGGATATCCAGTGGCAGTTCACTTCAATGATTGTAAACATGACATCTCATCATTCAGGTTCTGTGGTATAGAAAAGGTGAACCCACCAGATAGAGGTGGCGATGTTGAGAAGATCTTGAATCAGAGAAAAGTGCATTGGATATACACATTACAAACCCTATCACCAAACGGACTGAATAATGAGATACCATGGCATGTGATGCTGTAATAAGAATGGAGTCTCCTCTTCTATGTTGCTAGATTGGACCCATGTAATGATTTATGAAAGTCAAGTATGACCGATGTCCCATTACAATGGTGTCTAATACCTGTATACATACTGTGTACGTTTTTTGTTTTTTGGAAAACAGACTAGGCCTCATAAAGTATGTACATTACCCATATAAACCGGTCTTATCATTTACCCCATTCATCATTTAAGGCATTCCCTTAATTTTAAACCAACATAAATTATTCTAGCTCCTTTATTAGTTAGAACAGAACCACTGTATTACTTCCTCTCGATCTCGCTAGTGAAGCACATGTTATTTGCCTCTTGCTAATTCAAGAGAGTAGACCGGAACGTTTCTCTGTACATGTTAACAGTGAAAACCATTTCTCAAAACACTACAGTTCCTTTTGAAACACATGTTCATAGCAACACCATGATATAAGTGTATTATGTACCTGAAAAGGGAGAGTATCAATAAAGACATCTGGACACCACGCTCACTCTGGCATCTTCTTTTAAACCGGACATTATGAACTCAACAAATAAAACCTGCTGTGCTTATTAAGGGCAAGACTGATAAGTATATGAACATTACAATCCATAATTCAATATGAAACGTTTTGCATTTTGTCAAAATGATACCAGTAGGCTCATAAAAATAGAAATGATGAACTGCTACTTTTGAACTGTTAATTGTTAATTGACACACAACAATGGACTACTTTGGGAACAAATACAATGATTGTGAATGGATTTAGTCTTGCTGTCTATTTGACTGTTTATTTTATATTTAGCTGGTGTGGGTGTCTGTCTTTTTAGTCAAACTGGTTGCTGTCATATTATGTAGGCCCTCAACTGAATTTCTGGCCATCATGTTTATTGTTAATAAGTTAGAAAAAAAGAATACATACACTGACAAAGTCTTATAAGCAATAAAGACAAATGGAAAATGATGATAAAGCTGATACAAAGAAATTCTAGTAATTCATCTTTACCTCTGAGTGGTACGGTTTTAACACTTACATCAACGTGATATTTGTCATTTTTACCTGGAAATTTGGACAAGTAAGTTCATCTGTGGGACAAGTGAAATCGGAACAGGTTAATGTCAATCACCCGTTGTGGTGCAACTTCACAGCCGCCTTATTAGAGGTGTGAATGGCTGTGGTGCTGTTGCTCCCTCAGCTGCTTCCATAGCTGTTAAGCTGAACACACAAACACAGACACACTCAGCCTGTTCACACTTGTTACGGCTCTCTCTGTCTGCCTCCTCTCACCTCAACAACCTGGGAGCTCCTTCCCTCTCACGGGGTCACTGTCAGGCTGCCATTCAACAACAGAAGCACCAATTAATGAAGAGAAACAAGACCATCTAATGACCTCTCAACGCAAACACCGCCACATCTCACATCGGTAAACACAATGTCCTGCTAATGAGCAACGTGAAAAATGCGATAAGTTGGGGAAAGGATTGTATCATTGGAAAATATCTAGGATGCAGAATAGCTTCATAGATGGGGCTTTTCTGATTCATTTCTGTGTGGGTTAGTGTTGCCGTTGACCAAGATGTCCAATCAGGTGAGAGTATCTTGTTGAGAGAGACATGGAAGTTAACATGAAGCAGAATATTCAGTATATCCATGTAATTGAAAAGAAAAAAGATACTCACCAAAGTCCATTCCTCCCAAGTGGCTGAGTAGCTCAGAGTGTTCAGCCATGTAACAAAGTTTGAATCTGACAAGCTACATGACCTTTGTTGCATGTTAACCTCTCTCTCTCTCTGTCTGACCTTTCCTGTCTCCCTCTACTGTGTACCAAAAAATAATGTAGAAACATGAAAAACATCATCATTCCTTCCTGGCAATACTTCTGCATAGAAATAAGGAGAGGGCATGTTTAAAGCTGCACTAGGCTTTGCACTTTGGCTGCCCCAAGCAGCAGTAACACATAACTGTTTGAAGGATTTCATTGTCCAGAAATCATGTAGTAAGCTGGACACTCCTCAGACCTTCTTAGTGTCAGAGTTCACGGCTGTTTGGGAGACAGTTTCCTATTTTGCTCTCGACTTTCGATTTGTCACTTTCTCATCTGGGTTGGATGGGACGCTCCTCTCTGTTGCAGTTCCACTTGTTTTTAGGCTGCTAAGATGGACATGGATTTTTAGATGCGAAACAACTCATGGACCGGTAAAGTAACTCACTCACTCACTCACATCCTCACAGTTAGCCTGTCTGACCCCTAGTGGCTGTTAGGAGGCATGACAATGTCTACAGACACACTGTAGGCTGCTTTGCACCGATGGCACTCCACTGTGTGTCCTTGTTAAATCAAAATCTTGCCTAGTGCAGCTTTAAGAGTTGACAAAAAAGTAAAGATAATATAAGACAAAATGAGAGCATGTCTGTTAATACCGATTACTTTATAGGGACCAAGTTTATTTCATTTATATCATGCTGTTAACAGTGCATTAAAGGCCCACTATTGTCAAATAAATGAAATATACACTGAAGAAAAATATAAATGCAACATGTGAAGCTTTGGTCCCGTGTTTCATGAGCTAAAATAAAAACATCCCATAATTTTTTTTCATGAAAAGCTTATTTCTCTCAAATGTTAATTCCTAAGTAAAATCCTTGAAATTGTTGCATGTTGCATTTATATATTTTTTTCCAGTATTTGTATCCCTAGAGAAAGTAGTCATGCAATATCAGGTTTGCTATGAAAGTGCCAAAATGCTGCCAAAATAAACACCAACATAAAGTGTAATAAGGTTTCTTGTAAAGTTGGAATTGCTTTTTTTGTGCTTTGGCTCAGATTCTACAAGAAGCAGAAACCCTGTTGGAGAAATTAAACATTTCCAAGGATCCAAGAGGAAATTGAAATTATATTAGACATATCTCTCTGTTCCGTAATATTTCAAACATGCCCAGCTTCCTCTTACAAATCAGTTTGAATCATTCCATTTTCAGTGATTGTAGGCCAATTTGTTAGCTTCCATTTCTTTCTAAACTTTTAGAGAAAGTTGATTATAAAGCATTGTTTACCAGTACAAATGATCTATGTATCTATTATTTTTATTTCTACCATTTTGATTTGCGAGCCAGACACAACAAACACTTAAGTTTTAATTAAAGAAGTTGTCTTTATTACAGCAAAGAAGCCAAACATTACAGACAAGAATAATTATGAACCATGAATATCAACTTTATATTCAGACTGGCCTCCAATCCAGACACCAGCTTCATTCGCTATTCTTCAGGGGCATTTGTTCAGACTCAATAAGGAGGAATGGTTGACATCTCAATAACATTTTCTCCTCACTTTCTCTTAAGTCTATAGTTAACAATGAGGATGCATTCAATAATCTCTGGCAACGGCCTCTACTTGGACTGCTTCACTAGTCTATTGCCTGGCTGTTTAACACTATGAAGCAATGTAGATGGGCAATATTGCCAACAATTATCAGTATCAGTAAGTAACAGTATTTTGTCTTTGTGGTTTCTATGCTATCTGCATCAATTCAGTCCGTTTTGCAAATCCCCATCGTTGCTGAAAGCAATGTTGTCCAACTACATTAACTCAGTACTATGGCCTCATATTATTCATCAGACTTTTCTCTCTATTCTTTGGATCGGACCAGAAATCTGCAGAGAAAAACTGAAAACTGTGGCAGCTATCGGAGGTTCCACCTACAGAATAAGAACCGTCTGAGGTTCTGTCTGCAGTGAAAACTTCGGATGTTCATCAGGCAACATCAGCTTGAGGTTCAGTCCTCTAGGAGGTCAATCTGTTTTATCTACAACAGAAGTGACGTTCTGTTGCATCTATCAGTGAAATCTCTGCTGTTCCTCCAACAATAGAGCCTTACAGTGTACTGGTGAGTCTATTTACAGCAACACCTTTAACAGTAAAACTGCTAGTGTTCCGACTGAAGTAGAACCTCTGGAATTTTATTTACAATAAAACTTTTTAGAACCAGTCTGTGCATAAAAGAAACACTTCTGGTGTTCAATAATCCTGTTAAGCCTCACTAGGAATTCATGAAGAGTTTTGATTAACGAAACACATTGAATCATGGTCCAAAACATATTCAAAACATTGATCGTCCATGAGAACGCATTCAACAAAGCCCTGTTTGCAGTCTGCGATGCGGTTAAAATGCTGTCAAATGCTTGTATCAACAAGGAAATTCAAACGATTAGGCACAATAAATGTTTTTGTTTCATACTCCTGCACATTTCGCTCACTAAGCCTGTTTGCATCACAAGTCGGTATGTGTATTCAGGGATATTGGTGAGCGGGACATGAGGATGCAGATAAACAGCTTATCCCAACTAAAACCTTAAGAGGGACATGAGCCTTTATCCAAAATACTCTGTGCATGTCAGTGCACTGAGGTCGCCTTTCTGAGGCTAACTGACGTTCTACTGTCCACAAGCAGAAGCAATGGGCTTTTACACAAAGAAACCACAGTAACATCACAGAGATTCATAAGTGAAAACAAGATACTACTATTGAATTCCACCTAAATATTCAAAAACTACATCTAATGCTTTTAATATACAGCTTCGATCAGGGGTTCTTAAACTTGTTCTGCCTGGACCCAAACTGAGTAGATGTAGTCTCTTATCCTGGGACCCAGGCTCATTAAAACATACTAATACTCTTGTCCTGTAGGGACCCACCGGAAACTCGCGACCCATTTTGCGTCCCGACGCATAGTTTAAGAAACGCTGGTGGTAGAGTAAACATGGAATGAAGAATGATTGTTCTTATAAGCAATGCAAGTAAACAAACAATAAATACAAACAATGTGCTTTATCCATATAGACATATTTACACAAAGTCTTTGGCTTATGAATAAACATCAGCTACAACATAATAAAAATAAACAAAACGAAACAAAAAAACATGTCGGCCATCAGTGCACAAAACAAATGAGGCCTGGGGTCAATTCACTTCCAATTCCATTCAAACCATAAATGGAAACTGCAATTTGATAGCTCATGAAAGAGCTTTCATTCTCAGTCATTTCTGAGGGCGGATAAGCCGCCCTCCTCATACACAAAGTCTGTCAATATTTGAATTTTGAAAAAAATCCTATTCCTGAATTGGCTGAATTCAAAGTGCATTGGGCCCAGCCCTGGAACAAACATGATTAAGCTAATGCCATATGATACATGGTTGCACTTGGTACAAAAGCTAACGTGTTGAATTGGGGTTTTACAATTTAGGGTACCATTTTCCAGTAGATCGGTAAGTGATGCTTCAAAAGCATAGAGAGCAGAGAAAATAAATTCTGCTGATAGAAAGCAGCTATCAGGGGCTGCAGAACATAGCACTGATGGTTGATATCACATTTTGTTTTACTGTATACATTTTAGTGAAAATTCTACACATAACATTTTTACATTTTCCACTTCATGATAGTTTAAAAAAAACAACTTTCTTGCCTCTAAAAGCCTGATACTCCATACATAAACGTGCTGTTTTTTGTTCCATTGTCAGTTTATAAGACACTATATAATCTTATATGCAAACTTATATTGACATATGTTATTTTCTATTCTATTATGTCATCTGACAGTCTCCCAAGAATCGGTTTAGTTTTCTCCCCCTACCACTGTAACCAATGTAGAATAACTTCTGTAAATGGCTATAAAGTACTCAAATACATAATGGTAATATGTTCTGACTCAATGATGACTGAAATGACCAGAAATGTAAGGTGAAGACGCAAAGACAATCCTGCTGGTGTATGGAGTAGAAAACAGAACCATTAGAGTTTGGCCAGGCTGCACCATTTGAGCCCCTTGCTCCTGCCCCCTGCTGTAAAACTAACCAGTACTGGCTGTGAATATGAACAGTGTCCTCCATCACCATGATGAGATGCACAACATTGTAATGATCAGGTAGGTAAAGTTACTCAGAAACTAGCGTGGGCAGGAATGTGGGGCTAACATATCTGCCGCTGAAAAGTGAAATATGCGAGATCCACGCTCTTAATCAATAGCTGTGGTTGTGGCTTGCAAGAGGAAGGGAGACGTGTGCAGTGCATGTCGAGGACTGTGGCTGTAACAGCATGAGGCGCTGAGTCCGTGGGAGGGCTGCGAGAGGCTAAACATTTGAATGGGGCCCAAAACACACGGGGGCCCGCTGGCACTCAAAAAACATCTGTACAATAAGTGTAAGGGAGATGACATCTCCTACTCCGCTCCACTCCTCTCCATCATGCTTCTTATCAGAAGTCTGAGAGGCGAAACGTTTCCCTTTGCTGGACACTAACACACTGTACAATGAGCTGATTTCACTTGTGCCACTTGTCATCCCCAACTGAACTGATCACAACGCTATATTACTTGTAGGGACGCAAAATGGATGCTACAGAACGGCCACCGCAGAGGGGAGTTGGGACGTCAAGCGAAAGCGAAGGATTAAACACACTGGAGGTGAAGAGACGCTCTGCCGTTCTCCTCCGCCTCTTCCTCTCTCCTCTGTTTAGGAGGACTCGATGAACTCCAGCGCCAGGTCGTAGCAGAACCGATACTGCTCCTGTAGAGACACACACACACACACACACATACATATGACTTTAGATATACAATGACACAGTGAAGTTAAGTCTAAGATTATATTGAATTAAGTAGGCATGTCTAGTATCTCATCTCCTGCTACCCATCTATCCCTCGCTCTAACTCACCGGAGTATCCACCATGTTGGGTTTGCTGTTCCTCAAGCTCTTGACGGCGTGGAAGACATCGACCACACTCTGTCTCTTGGCCATCTCACACACAATGCTGCTGGCACAGAATACTCCGCTACGCCCACCGCCATTCCTATGAACACACACACACACACACACAGAATAACAGGGAGTTATGTGACATGAGTGTGAGTGATTATGCATTTGATATTTTTTTATTTGTGGTTTTGCCACCTCACACACAATGCTACTGGCATGGAAATTGGCGCACTGGCAACAAACCGGCCTGTCAGTAAACTGAGAGTGTTATCAGGCAGACAGACTTGCTGGTTCATAGTGTCGCTCTCTCTGACAGACTTTGGCCACTCTGGCCAAAGACTTGGTGCTACAAAGTGTTTCTTTGTCATATAGGACCTTCATGCAGACTGAAGTGACATTTGCTCTGACTCCACCCTGACAAAACCTCAAACCCTGATCTGAAAGGAGTATCTGACCCAGACATACAGTAGATCTACCTGAGAAACTGAGACTGAGAACTTCATCACAAATACGAACAGCGTGGGAAGGTCAAGAGACTGGGTGGGAGTACTGTCTTCATATATGAACCTCTTAAACACTTAAACTCTGGTTGTGCCATCTCTTTCCAAAGAAATATACACATTGTTTGTTGGCTCTGTATATCCTCCCTTTACCAAATCCACTCATATTTTCCAGAATGCTCTCTTTTTTCTTACTGAGCCTCAGATTGCATTTATAAGCACATCACTGTTATACAGAGAAAGAGGGGGGGAGAGAGTGAGAGAAAAAAGAAGCGTATGAGATACTGTATGTTTGCAACGTGTGTGTGTGTGTGTGTGTGTGTGTGTGTACTCACAGGCAGTGCACTATGGTTCTCCCCTCTCCCTCCTCCCCCTCGCGTTGCCACTGGTCAACCTGAAGGATCAGTTTGAGGAAGGAACGCTTGGAGGCGGGGACTTCTCTATGCCCCGCCCACCCCAGATACTGGAACTGACGAACCATCAAGTAGCCTTCCTGGGGCTGGAAAATCAAACACACACACACACACACACACAATTTTAAAACTATTTAAACAATGGCACCGTCTTGATCACAGATATGATTGTGTAGAGGAATTCCAGTATGTTTGTATAACCACATACTTCAGTAACACAGACTTGTCTTGAACACTTAATCATTAGCTAGTTCGCTGTACATAAACCACAGCATGACAACATCATGTAATTAAAGAGTACTAACCCTGGTGAGGTTGCAGACTCTGAAGAGCCTACTGATGACATCACAGTCCATAGAGCAGGACATACACTCCACCTGGACCGGACCATAACGCAGCATGCCCTCCTCTGGCCAGTACTGGGGACAACCCTGGACAGATTAACATAGAGTTAGTATGTATAGAAAGGACACGACTGCAGTGAAACACAGAGAGAGTGAGTCAGAAATAGCTGGATAGACAGTTGGCCTACACATCTTTTCCAGCTGCCAGAAGACTTCTATTAAGTATAATATTTGAATATGGTGAGTATGTGTCAGTTCATGTTAGAGTTAGACCGATATATTAGGCTGATATTGGCCTTTCATTAAAACTTTAATATTGGCCATCATGGAGTTTCCTTCCAGACCGCAGCTACTGAATATGGTTGGGCAGGAAAATGGTCAAATTTAAAATTACTGAATATTGGCACAAAATATTGGCTATTGGCAGCTTCAATCCAAAAATTGATATCAGCCTTCAAAAACCCATATTGGTCAAACCCTAGTCCAACTTACATTAACTGTAACTGTGTATTTATTTGTGTATATCTATGTGTGTACTGTATATAGGTGTCTGTAACAAATGATTATACTATATGGGTGAAGTACCTGAGCCAGGTCAATCTCATTCAGCATCACCAGACTGGTGCAGCCGTAGTCGTAAACCAGACGCCAGAAGTCTTTGACGGTGTTAGGCAAGGGATGCTGGGTAACGATGAATGCCGCAGGCTGTCTGTAGCTCTGTAGGTAACAGAAAACAAAAATGATGTCACCTCCTCCACACACACAGTGATGTCATTTCCTCCAGATACACACAAACTTTAAATGCCTTATTTGAATCCAGCAGTAAGATCAGTAGGATTCAAATGGGATTCAAACAGAGTGGGACACTTTGCAGGATGTGGGATATGATACAGCAAGCATATGAGTGATGTGTGGCCACATGATCATGCAGTGGGCCTATCAAATGTGAGGGTGAGGGACATGCATGGGACCTACTGCCTGGGTTCCACATATGTATGGCACTTACACATACAAATACATTGAACAATCTACACATATATCAGGGTTGGGGTCAATTAACTTTCTGTTCAGCCAATTCAGGGAGTTGACTTTCTTCAAAGTTCACATACTGAATAAACATCTGCCATGACAAATTTGTCAGTTACAACCTATTAAATAACTGAGAAAAAAATCCCTTAAAATTAGCAAGAGACTTGCAGTTTCTGTTTACATTTTGAACTGACTGAACTGAAAATGAACCAAACCCAGCTCATCCTGAATGAAAATGTCTGTTCAAATGTGTGACATGGGTGTGAATGATTTTGGTGATGGAGGCACTGAAGTCATGAGACAAATCTAACATGAGAGGGTCAGGGTCAGAGTCAGGGTTAGGGTTGGGGATTAGGGTGTAAATGGCTGTACTAAGCATGAACCTGGTGGCAGAAAGACACTGAAGCCATGAAACAAATCCAGTATCGGAGATTTGAATTAAAATCTCATTACCTGGAACTCTTCTGACAGCTTGGTTAGAGAGAGGCCAAAAGTAAGTATATCTTTTTTGAAATTGGACTGAATTCCATAAATTTTAGCAGATTATTATAGTTTTACCCTCTGACAGCTTAGTTGGAGAGGGGCAACAGTAAGCAATTACATTTGACTTTAATTTTCCAGGTTTTATGACACAGGTTTGTATTTTACTTCTATTTCACTGAAATTGTGACTTACATCCTTAATAAACCAGGCTGTTCTGGGGTGAGCTGTTGGTTCAATGGACTAGGGTCGATACTGTGGATTTATTATAACGTTTTGTGTTTTAATTCTGATCATGAACTTTGTCACATGTTTACACCCCTCCCCTTCCCATCTTTCTTCCCTCTCCACCGTATACTATCTATTAAAACAGAACTGCTATAAAACACTATCTTGCAATTATGACAAAGTGATGATCAGGTATTGCTATCTTACCTTATATTTCTACTTATTAAATCACTTTGTTGTTCAAGTGATAGCACATGGGCAACATGATGAGGCAATGTCAGTTGTTGCCAATGTAAAACTGTCCAGGAGGCAATGTCCTGAAACAATGAGGCTGTAAGGGATTGGTTGATGGCCAAACAGCATTTAAGGGATTGGTTAATTTCCAGTGAGCTGTTCAGGGATTGGTTGGTGGCCAGAGAAGCTAGTGGTCTTTTCAGAACCTGGATTTGTCTCTAGCCTTCTGCTGCTAAAACCACAAACACAGCATCACACAAACAGGGAGGGGAGTCTGTGTGTGTGTGTGAGCGTTGCGTAAAATTGCATAAAAGTGTTTGTGTAAATATATGTGTACATATATTTGCATGTACATGTATATGTGTATCTCTGTGTCTACAATTGTGTGTACCCTGTTAAAAGAATGTATCATTTTCAACAAATGTGTGATTGCAGTTTGGGACGACATCATACATTACTTTTTACCTTCTTACACAACACATGCTAGAGATGTGTGTTAAAAGCAACACATCCGCTAGTTTTCAAGTCTATTAGCACATGTACTGGTTGCAAAACAACACACAATGTGAGTTGTCCCAAACTATCCTTACTAGATGTGTTGAAGATAACACATCCTTTTTGTATGTGCATGTGTGTGTGTTATAGACTTACATCCATCAGAGCAGCATTTATGTAGTTGCTACTTTCTCCATCTATTGTAATGAGGAAGGGCAGGCATCTATCGGGAGGAAGGCCATCCATAAAGCGGTTCTTCTCCTGGTTTCTAGGCAACAATGCGATGCTGCAGTCTTCTGGCTGAGGCTGGGGAGTCACTGAGTTTAATGTCTGGACAGAGAGAGAGAGAAACGTATAACATAAGAAGTTAGCTTGCAGCTAATGGTATGCAATTCTTAGGCTCCTAAAAATCCTCCACCTTCCCTTCAAGGTTACGGTCTGGGATAGTGTTTGAGACTTAGGTTTAGGTCTTACCTGAAACTCATCCTTCAGGTGTGAGGAGTTGGTCTGGGAGTCGATGCGGATCAGCTCATAGAACGCAGCTTTGAACTCACAGACTGGTATGGCTGTTTCTCCACACAGACAGGCCTCTAGTATGGCATCATGGATGAATATGTATTGCTCCTAAAAACAGAATTTTAAGACACACATATTATCATATACACACACACACACACATACACACACACACACACACACACACACACACACACACACACACACACACATCTCACTCCCACACAGACACACTGCTCAACACAACACACACACCTCCCCACACAGAATTACACAGATATTAGAATACCAATTGAAAGTGAGCATGCACACACTGGGAGAGATGGCTGATGGGAGATGGAGCCATGGATGAGATGGCGGCCGTGTGTGCATGCTTCAAGGCTTGGTTTAATTCACTTCCGATTCAATCAGTATAAATGGAATTTCTTGGAGTTTCTAGAACATTCCATTACAAGCAAATGAGTTGCAGCTTTGATTTACATTTTGAGTAGAAAGTGAGTTGAAGGCTGCCTTGGTGTGAACGGCTGGATGTGAATGTGTTTTATTCTCCAGTGAGAATAAATGAGAATGAGAATGGTTGATGCTGTGTGTTAAACCTTTCTTTACTCAAGGAATGTTTACTGAGTATCTACTGTTGGCTGCTGGGCAGCTCCATCAGAGCAGTTGGGGCTAAGGTGTTTTGCTCAAGGGCACCTCAGTATTAGTTTTTGAGGAAGGAGACACGTCAGTTATTCACTTCCTCTGCCGGATCTGTGCGGATGTGAATTTGTGTTTTAGAGCATTTCTAGGTTAACTAATGATCTGATAATTTTATAGTTGATGCATTTTCCTCTACTCTATTTGTGTGACTGTGTGTGCATGCGTAAGAAATTATAAATGTGTATTGAAAGGAAGACACTTGGTCTAATTATTTGGACTAATTTAGAAAAAAAAATGTTTATTTTTTATTTAAAGAAGTTTAATTATTTCTACAACAGACATCTGCAATTATTCTAAATATGCCTTGTTAGCATCCTTCAATTGAAGCATTGGGTAGTTGCAAGGCTGCTAGCCGTTGGTTTCACTGAGGAATGTTACAGTCACGTCTGCTAACAAACTAACAAACAGTGTGAACAAAAACTAGCCAACTAACTAGCCAAAAAATCAAAATGTCATGGTCTATCTTTATGATTCAGTAATGATTTTATCAACAGATGATGGCAGATGGCAGCTAGCTGCCTCTCTCTGTACTGTGTTGAATGGTTAGCCATCATCAATCCCTGGAACACTTTGGTGTCTGTCACTACATTTATGGCAGGTGCTGTCTGTCTAACCGATCTATGCTATGGATCTGAACCTGCCCATCATTCCTTAGCGATCCTCTGCATAAAAAAATGGTAGAAAGAGATCACTATATCACTAAGGAGTAAAGTTAACATTAAAGCTTATGTTTAGTGTGTTTCTGTGGTGATGTGATGTTTTAATGAATGGATGGTAGAATGTAGTCACCTCAGTGTGTTCCGTATTGGTGACTGGTTTTACGCTTATGCTTAACGAGTGTTTGTGTGGGGTTAGGGTTGGTGAATGTTTGATTTATGCAATGAATGGATGGTAGATGGCAGTTACCTCAGTCTTTACCATGATGATGGTTGGATTTGATGGTGAATGTTTAGTGTGTGTATTCTGTGATGTTGATGTCGATGGATGATGGGTAATGTAGTCACCTCAGTCTGTACCATGTTGATCCTCCTGGAGCGTAGAGCCTTCACACAGTTATAGATATCCACGACCCCTTCTCTCTCCGCCATGTCCAGCATGATGTCAATTACTATGAAACAGCCTGTACGTCCTGCTCCGGCACTGCAGGGAGAGGGAGAGAGAGACTTTCATTTAATTTAATTACTACTAATCATTTGTTCATGTTTCTAATATTACCTCCACTGATACTACTCTATATTGCTTTGGCAAAATAGGTTTCTTTCCAGTCATGCCAAAACAGAACGTTTGAGAGTGAAATGAGCTGAATTGAATTGAAATGAAAGAGAGACAGAGAGAGACAGAGGGAAAAACAGGAACTCATTCTACTGAAAATGCTGATGATGTTGATAATGAGTTCAAATTGTGTATGTGCCACTATAGGTCCAGCACTAGGCAGGCTTGAGGTTTTGACTCTTCTGTATATGTATGTACTAGGGCTGGGCGATATATCAATATTATATCGATATCGTGATATGAGACTAGATATCGTCTTATATTTTGGATATCGTAATATCGTGATATGGCATAAGTGTCTTTTCCTGGTTTTAAAGGCTGCATTACAGTAATGTGATGTCATTTTCTGAACTTACCAGACTGTTCTAGCTGTTCTATTATTTGCCTTTACCCACTTAGTCATTATATCCACATTACTGATGATTATTTATCAAAAATCTCATTGTGTAAATATTTTGTGAAAGCAAACCAATAGTCATCCCTACAATTTTGTCAATATCGATATTGAGGTATTTGGTAAAAAATATTGTGATATTTGATTTTGTCCATATCGCCCAGCCCTACTTACAACTGAACATGTAGCCCACTTCGTAGAAAATACCGAGATATATATCGTGTATCGTCATTCAGCCTAAAAATACCGAGATATGATTTTTGGTCCATATCGCCCAGCCCTAGTATGTACTGTATATTTATGATGTGTGTGTCTGTGTTAATCATTTGTGGTATAGCATATAGGTTGTATATACCTGCAGTGAACCACAATTGGCCCAGCAGAGGGTGGATTGGAGATTTTGACTCTGCGGATGAAGGAAAGTAGTCCCGTGGCGTGATACGGAACTCCGTGGTCAGGCCAGCCGGTGAAGTGGAACTGCTTGACCTCCCGCAACTCGTTGAAACCACGCTGAGTAAAGACACAAGAGATCCTTTAGTTATATTTCATGAACCTTGTCAAGTTTATATTTCATTAAACTGGTCAACTCATTGAATACATGCTGAGAAGCCCATTCATTCAGGTATTTACAACTGCTTCTGCAACACAGATACAAGGAAGAACAAAAGGGCTCCCTCACCCTCTCCAAAGTAAACGTCCGAACCACGTATTCAGCCAGAGGTTCCACCTCCACAAAGGTCACCTTGAAATCTCCATACACCTCTGCATCATCTGGCCAGTACTTATAGCACTTTACCTGTTAAAAATAAAATGTAACAAATATAATTAAATCAAATGTTCTGACTGTAATATAATAAAAATCTCCAAACACCTGCATCTAGTGGCCAATATTTGTAGCACTTTACCTAACAGAAAAATAATATAATATGATGCATAATATATGCTTTGTACTGGCCGGCTGTTCCACTTTTTCTCCATAAACACCAATTTAGCTGAAATCTTTTTGATATTTTTTTAAATTTAAATCACCAACACAAACAACACACTGAAGAATATATTAGCGTGCTGACTTGCTAACTAAAGAATATTATTTAAATGTGAATTTTCACTGACATTCACAAATTTGCCATCTGGCTATCCAACTGCTTGCTTCAGCAAGCACCAACTTATAATGATCAATTTAAATTAACAAAGTTAAGTGTTGGGAATAGTCTTGTATAGCAGAACAGCACAGCACAGTACAGAATAGAGGAAAAGAACAACATACCCTTCCAACCTCCACCAGATTGGTTACCATGACGATGCAGGCTGACTGTTCCTGCCACACCATCCTCCAGAAGTCATAGACTGTCTCATGAACTGGACCTACACACACGCACACACACACACACACACATTCAATTGTATGGTCACAAGTGTGAGAGAATTTGATGTGTGTGTCTTGTACCTTTTATAGGAGAGTGTGTGTAGAAATATCTCCTGGGTGACAGTGACAGTATTTATACAGAGTTTGTATTTAATCATGTGTATGACATTGTGCCCAGTATCTTACCCTGAGTAGCGATGTAGTGACTTGGTCTCTGGTAGCCCTGAAAGACAATACAGCACCATGAAACAGCAACCCCAACAACTCAATATGCAATGAAAATGTATGTGTCGCTTTGTGAAATGTTACAATTAGAGGCAAAATATAGAGACCCTTGTCCACAGTCAATTGTTAAAAAAACAAATCTGTTAGCTTGCTCTCAACTCTCAACTCACAAAATGAGATTATGATAGAGCACCAGACATGACAGAGCCCATCTGTATTTAGAAATATCTAGGTCACATATTGAATCTCATTGCCTACTGGATGACATAGGACTATTGTTGCCTGTCACCTTGACAACTTATACCTGTTGCTTTGACAACTGTCCAATGTGCAGGGTGCTATGACAGCCGTCAGGCATGTACAGGATTTCTTGATGGCAGCATGACAAAAATAGGGAGTACGGTTATATGCGTACATACAGCGGGCAGTGAGATGGATGAAAGGATGGAGGGAGGGAGAGACGGAGTGACTCATTCATGCAGCAGAGCATAAATGGACAGACAGGTGGATGGATGGATGCATGTAAGGACAGATGTAAGGGTAGATCTATAGATGAACAGAAGTATGGTTGAGGGAGATGAGTGAAAGAATCCACAGTGATACTTACATCCCTGTACAGCCAAATCTACAGCCCAAGCCACAGGCAGAAAGAACGAGTGGAAGAAAGAAAGAAAGAAAGAAAGAAAGAAAGAAAGAAAGAAAGCACAACAATGTCAGTGAGTGTCAATCAGAAAAAGAAAAGTTGCATTGACATAATGGGAGTTTGAATAGGACATGCAGAAAAAAAACATGGTCTGGAACTTAGAGTTAGAATGAATAGAAAGGACACTTCCAATGGAAATTAGCTTGATACACCAGGACGTGTCCTCTCTATCCATCCTAGTTCTAGGTTAATGTGAGTGGTAGCATGCATATAACAGCTCTAATGGCAGTTAATGGTAATACAGCAGGGCGTGCTAAAAGCAGCATTAGCATTGAAAACAGCACAGTGTGAGAAAATGACATGCAGCGAATTGTTGTAAAGGTGAGAGGAGAGTGGAGAAGTGGAAATGGCAAAAGATGGATGGATGGATAGATGATAGATGGGTAGATGGAGTTAGGAATTGATAGGTGAATGGACGAAGAGGTGAATGGATAGACGACAGCTAAAACTATGAATGGATGATGGATGGTATATAGATGAAATGGAGGAATGGATGGATCTGTTGAAAGATGGATGGCTTGAAGAGGTGTGAGAAAGATAAAATCCCTGACTTACAAGAGAGTGAGAATATTAAGAATAACAATGTCTCTCTTTTGTACAGTTCTTAGTGTTGTGTGGTTATTCATTGTACTTCTTTATTACTAGGCAAGTTGCAATGATGGTGATTCCAAATGTTGACTTACTCTATACTTATTCTATACATATTCTATATTCTATACTTATTAGCTGTATGCATGATGTCTTGGATAAATGGGTAAATGTATAATAGGCGAGTGGATGATTTGACAAATTCAGGATGGATGGATGAACGGATGGATAGAGTGGGGAGGAAGATGGAAGTCTTGACACATGAGAAAAATGTGTGCATGATGTGTTTTAGGGATGGCTGGATGCATAAAATGATAAGATGAATGACTGGTAGACGCGATAAAGGTATAGAGGCCTGACATACGAGCGAGGGGGTGTGGTTTCGTTGGTTTCGTTGGGAGCCAATAGTAGCGTTCGATGCGTTTCCACTTACATCGATGTAGTTGGCGTTGATGTAGTCAGAGGAGGGGTCATCTTCAATGGGCTGGAGAATAACCCTCGAATGGTCATCTAAAGAAAGAGACAGAAATACAATGCGGGAGAGAAGAGAGCAACAGCAAGAGACAAACCGAGAGAGAGAGAGAGATGGGGGGGGGGAGACAAGGAGAGACAGAAATAGAGACATGATTCGTTTTAAGGTTGTAAATGGCATTGATGTAGTTAGAGGAGGGATCTATTTCTATTGCTCACCTGAAACAGACATACTGACAAATAAACAGACACACAAAACACTCCTTTCAGGACAAAAAACAATCTCTACTCTTGATATCTTGTCTGTTAGGGATCTAGGGGTAAATGTTTTTAGAAGCTCAAAGTTTTTTTCCCTAAGGTTCTTTCATGCCATGATACTGTCATCAGTGGTTCTTGGTGCGATGCTTTAGTGTTCTAGAATAGGTTCTAGTGTAGAGTCCTGGGGTTGTAGAGTTCTTACATGCTATGATGTTCCCATAGCGGTTCTTGGTGCGGTTCTGCTCCTTCTTGGCCACGTCCCAGGAGGCCGACTGGCCTTCGAAGAAACTCTGTAACACCAACAACAGACGAAAAATAATAACAGGAATTACACATCGTCCTGCCTTAAAAATCATGCTGCCGCTTAGAGTTTAAAATTGCATGAATAACTTAAATGATTGCTTCGCCCTACTAGTTTTCCTACTGAACTCCGTGGGGACATGAGTGGGGAGAAACTGCAGTTTAGAAGTCATTGCACTATCAGGGAGACCATGAACAAAAGGTTGCAATTCTTTGATTGTTTAGTCGATAACGCACAAAATACCCTCATAGTCATTGTGTCATATGAAGGTAGGGCCAAAACATTAAACCAAGCATCACTGTCCAAATGCTTTGTAATGTAAAATCATAAATAATTATAGAAAAATCATAGATATTAGATTAATATGCTGCACTAAATCAGCTACCGCAGTATCAGGGCATAGTTGTCCTGTCAGGTTTACACTACAAGTATAAACATTTCCCTCACTATTATTACCAACAACAACATTAATACTACTGCTACTAATACATCTGCTGCTGCTACTGTTACCACAATAAGACTACTAACACTACTGTTACTGCCTCTACTGCAAGTAATAATAGTATTAATAATAAAAATCTTACTTCATACTCCTCCTTGAAGCCGTAGCTGTCAGACGTTTTCATTAAGTTGATGTGCTGCAGGAGGTCAGCCACTCTGATAGCAGGGTGGAGCTGTCCTGTCTGGTACGGAGACTCAGTTCCTTCACAGTGATACCGAGGAACATCCAGCAGCCTACTGTTCTCCGCTGCAGAGGCACTGTGGTTCTCATCTGTAAGAGGGGTGGAAAATACTGGTCAGTCATTTATTGAGTATTTCATTTATTTGTTTGTTTATTCATGGGTGTATGACTTCATTCTATATCCCCTGAAAGCAGTATTTTTCATTGTCCACGTTGGGACCCAAAATTGAGTTGCAGGAAGATTAAAATGGGCCCAAAAATTGTTGTGGAGGAACAGCTGATCCGTTCTGATAAATCATGCTGTCAAAGGCTTCCCAAGGCCCTGAAATTTAACGTAGGCTGAGTAAAATAATGTACACTCATTGATTAGTAGCTTAGAAACAACATCAATTTGGCTAGGTACATTTGCCTGCACAAAAGCAAACAAAACAATTTGGGGAACAAGGAAAAATCTTTTCAAAATGTGGGTCTCCAGAGAGATGGCATGAGAGCCAGCGCCTTAAGAAAATGCGTCATTCTCCACAAACCAAACAAACAAACCATCGGATAGATAGTTTGTCTGTCTGTTCCCTCTGTCTATACTCACCAGTGATTGGAACTACAGGTCAAAGCAGCAGAAAGAAAGAAGAGCAGAGGTTTAGTCAGACTGCAGGATGGGTGGATTTGCTAGTTAGATTCTACACATGGACTTAAAAGTTAAATGGACTACTTTGGTCAGTCTACAAGGAGCTCAAAGGATTTACACATGATGGATGATCCAAAGATACAGTAGATGACATCACAGCAAGTGACTGGAGCATGACTGACAGCCAACAAAAACAACAACATCAATAAGAACAACAACCATGGCTACTTGAGGATAACAGTTGTGTCAAACAGACACAACAACTAACAGAAATCTACCAAATTAACAACAAATAACTACTTTGCCAGAAACAATGGCAACATAAAACATACACACAAGCAGATGGACAGTGGTTCAAATAAGCTGCAGTGCTGCACTATGCTGGGGATCTATTGCAATGCCCTCTAGTGGTATCATCTGCCACAGCAGCCTTTGTACAACCAGTGTATTCAGTAACTGCCTGGATTAAAGGTTCATTTCAATCTATTAGTTAAAAAAAATGGAATAAAGACCTGAATCAGTGGTATGGCATTACTTTTTGGAGAAGTTGAATGACTCTTTATTAAAACTTCAACCCAACATCTATGTGGCCCTGTAAATTTAAGATATATACACAAAAACTTTGACTAGATGAATACAAGCCTTTTGCAATTTGAATACTGATCATAATCATCAAAGTACAGGGTTTGGTTACACAGTACCTACATAAATCTTGGCACTTGTGGGTGTTTCTCTTTACTGTGTATCTTTGAAATCTGCATTGATTAAATATTCTAACACAAGAAAAAACAGATAATGAGGTAATGATTCCAGTAGCAACTATCATCTAATAATTGTTGCATTTTGGAAACTAGTACATTGCAAACTAAAACTGTTTCCAATGTTTCCTGATGATCTGAAATGTGAAAGACATTTGAGATAATGAAGGGGTCAAATTGTTGCAGAACGTCCAGGTGAACCTTTATGTGCTGTGTGTGGTAATGTGAGTTGGCAGGAGTAATGTACAGACTGACAGGCTGAATAATGGACTAGCTTGGGGTTGCAGCACAACCGACTGATTTCATCTTCACCACTGTTTATTAACTGACACTGTTTATTTCATCCAGCTGATGCTTCTCTCTGCTCCGAGGACATGTTAGCTCATTACAGATTGTTAAAGGTTTGTTAAGCCCTCGTCAGGCCAATTAACAGTAAACCTGACCCGACACTGCCTCTTCATTCACTACTTCCTGTTACTTCCTCCTAGTCTGTGACGTGATTGGCTGAGACAGATAGTAACTGCAGCCTTCACTCCAAATTAGAGGCAGTGGAACAGGAAGTTAATTAACACAGTTTTGGTGGGGTTGTGTGTGTGTGTGTGTGTGTATGTGTGTGTGTGTGTGTGTGTGTATAGTGGGGGGTTACACTGGCCTTAAGGGCATGTTAGAATTGTACATCATGCTACAGTGTCACACTAAGGCTAAACTAAAGATAAACACGACCTCCAACTTGGCAACACTACAGCTTTCATAATTCAGTCATTCAGATCGGGGCATCAACAGCCAAACATGTCTAGGGAATGAGGATAATTTCTATAAAAACACAGATGGTAGGTACTCAAGCAGGGTTCTAGATCCAACGCAGGGAAAAGGCTCTAGAGCCAAACACACAGAAGCAGGGCTTTAGACACTAAATAATTGTTCATTGTTGCTGGATGTCACAGTTTTCATCTACAGCCATTTGGCAGTGGCAATATGACAAACTGTCTTCCTCCTTTTAAGCGTTTTTGGGACATAACATGGCATGACTGAAAACAACCCATAACTACTGAGATAATGAGGTCTCTAAGGGAGAATAATGGGAGAATGAAACCGTAATTATGGGGAATATCAATAAACCTCAGTAGGAAACACGGAAACCACGTAGGAAAACACAGTGTGACAGATGAACTGCTTGGTTATTGGAGTTTTCAGAAGCAGCCATGTTACACATGGAGAGGTGGGTCTAGGTGGCAGAGCTGAGTACACACTTATCCCATGCTCATATATTCCAATCCAGGACACATACATTTTGATCACCTGTGAACCAATTCTAAATATCTATTTTTTGTATTTCTGTCAACCTGTCACTGTAGCTGATCTTTAGAGTGTTGTGTATGTGGCACATTGCATACATACACTTTCAATGTGCCACATGTACCTCACCCTGGTAATGTTATGGAGGACTTTATTACAAATATACTGCCAACACTTCTAAGTTTTAGATAAGGGACAACATCATGGTACCAATACTCCAACCTAGCCAAACTATCTATGGCTCTGGTAAGCCCACCTACACAAACATACATGGTAGGGGTACAAGCACACGACACTGCAGAATATAACAGTGGTGTGGCCTTAATCACCACATTTGGACACAAACCAGGGGCTATGTACTGACAGACACACACACACTGGGCAGGGCTACAAGCACAAAGGCTGTAGACGGGAATGGCGATGACGGGTGATTGCTACAGTATGGTGGTGGCGACGGGTGACATTTTTAGCCATGCCAGAGATCTCACCTAACACAGCAGTGGGCACCAGAGGATCGTTGGGCACTGTGGGAGGAAACATGGTGAGGAACAGTCTAATTTTCAGTGTTACTTAAGCTATGGGTTAAGACCCAAAAATGGGTGGCAGGAAAATTGAAAAGCTCCCCAAAATAGGAAGAGGAGCAGAAAAGGGCCTCTGACACACAACACTTTCTCCAATCGGGAGGTTAACATGAGGGGAAAGGACAAACCCTCATGCTAACACCAGTGAGCTAGCTACTTCTGCTAGAGCTTTAATTCCAAAGGCCAGGTGACAGAGTCGACTGGCCCGACATCTAGGGATCACCTACAGAATCTTGAAACTAAAATCTCTTCAGCGGAGAAGACACAATAGAAAATAGATAATAAAAAACCCTAATCCTAGAGGTTTTAGTAAGTTGATGTGTTAGAACAGAATAGAATAGAATAGAACAGAATAGAATATTATATTCCAGGTTCACACATTCATCAATGTGCTCAGTCATTCCAGTCCTGTCGTTGAGGTGCTGATGAGGGTCAATACGACTACTTCTGCTAATAATAATACCAATAAGAAGAAACTAGTTTATAAACCTACATCTGTTGTTGTAGTTGTGAGAGTCCATAAAGGTCACAGCCATGGGGTCGTCTCCATGGAGAGTGCTCTGGTCGGCATAGCTACGATCCATGGCGTTCACCATGTGTGTCATTTCCTGCCGTGTCGTTCCGATGGCGTCTTTGCGCTTCTTTGCCAGTTTCCTGTCGGGAGCAGAGAGAGATGAAGTAAGACAACACACACATGCGTACACACACATCAGCTAGCCTGCAGACCGCCGCCTCGCTTAGCCTTGGCCTTAGCTAGTATAGCTCAAATATGAGGTAGGTGCTATCATGTCTCTGGTTGGTTACAATAGCATGGCTGGAGTCTGCAGGCTGCTGATCCTAGACAGAGTCAGAACCAACAAGGACGAGAAAAAAAAGGAGAAAAGAAGAAAAGTAGGAAAGAGAGGAGAAGAAGGGAGGAGAGAATAGGTGAGGAAGGAGAGATGAGAGGGAGTTTGTAAATGACAGAACGTAACTATCAGTCAGTGGGCTCAGCTATAGGAGCATAGGGAAAATAGCAACTAATGCAGAACAGGGGAAATGACCTGTGACCTACAATTAGCATTAAGGAAAACCTGTTATTAAGCATGGTACCACAGAGCTGCTGTCAGATGAAAGCCTCAAAAAAGCCTTGTTTTCAGATTGAGACTGTTATTTTTTGTGATTGGGTTTCACAAGCCCTATGCATCATGAAACTTAGTAAAATGTAGACTCATACTCACTTTTTTTCAATTCAAGAAAACAAAAACACCAAAATCAGAAATATTTGGTTTTCATCCGACAGCAAAGGTAGGAAAAATCCCATATAAACAATAGTAGGGGAATGACTTATGACCTATAGTAACCAGGGAAAACCATTTACCAACCATAGTATCACAGGGGAGTTACCATCATATGAGAGGAGGGCTTAAGGTCATGTCATGAATAGTGCAGTCCAGTATTGTGGGAGTATGGGACACCGGTTTTTGGAAGAGGAAAGGGATCTTCAAGGGATACCTGATTTTGAATTTTATTCCGTTATTTCTCTTCAGAGGCAGTTGTCAAACAGTGGAGCAGTTTCCCAAGAGCAAATACACAAACTGTTCTCCATAATGGGACCAGTGACTGGTGAAGAAAAATAACAGGCTAAAAATCTAAATGTCAAGGTATCCTTTTAAGTAGCAGCCTATGGAAATCTCTCAGCATGTGCAATCCGTAAATTCCCAGGAAAATAATTATAGAGGACTTTAAACCTCGAGCATGACGGAGCATGCAGGAACTGTAGTTGTACCCAGAGCCATAGATGTACACCAGTTAGGCCAACATCTCTCAGAGCAAGCAACCAATCTCCATGTTTATACAGAGCTTGCTCAAAATGAGTTGCTCACACGCATGGCATTTTGTGTCCCAAAATTGATTCAAACAAATGCTCACTAGGAGGGACACAAAATGCCCGCAGATGGGAGTAATGACATCTGGTGAATGCAGAGTAATTTTTTGACATTTGCCAAACTGATAAAATGTACGGCTCTGACTTTGTCCCAGCAGACAGACACACAGAAAGCATGCTTTACTTCTTGTTTGTTTTACCTCTTGACCCCAAAATACACCAACTCCACCTCGAAGACCACACACACACACACACACACACACTCACACACTCAGTAGGAACACAGCTTTATCCACTGACCAGGCCACCATACTGCAGTGTATGTTTGTGTGTGTCGTGTGTGTGTGTGTGTGTGTGTGTGTGTGTGTGTGTGTGGCAGAGAGAGAAAATATGTGAGAAGTAGGTATATATTACATACCTACTTATATGAGAGAGGGATAGAGAGAGAGAGAGAGAGAGAGAGAGAGAGAGAGAGAGAGAGAGAGAGACAGAGAGACACAGAGAGAAAGAGAGAGAGACAGAGGCAACTGTCTACACCACCACAGAAGAAGAACCATCTTAAGAATAAACTAAACCAAATAAGAAGCCATGTACCCCAAACAGGAAGCAAACTGCTTCCGATCCACCAATAGGAAAGAGACATTGAGCATGTGTAGCAGAGTTACCATGGTACCTGTGAGTTGATGGGCGGATGGATGATCACATGACTACATGCACACAAAGAGCTACAGGTCACAAGTGCAGCATTCTTTTTTCAAATAACACGCTTGGGCCTGTGCCGTCCCACTTTGGCCTGCTTGGTTCTGCTTTGGCCCATTACGGCCAACTTTGCCCTATATAAGCCTGCTTCAGAGCAACTTTGGAGCATGTAGAGGACACCGGGGCCGAGGTTAATTCACTTTCAGTTCAATCACTTCAGCATGTAAATAGAATCTGACATTCAATTTGCTAACGATTCAGCACGCACTGTTGGTTATTTCTTATTATGTCGGATAATATGACAACCTTCTCCTGCAAAACATTTTCAATATTTCGAAGACTGGAAGAAGAAAATAATAAAAAGAAATTAGAGCTTTCCATATTTGAATGTTTGAAGGAAAGAATCCACTGAATCCTGATTTGATTGAAATGAAAGTGAATTGACCCCCACCCTGGCTAGGCGTCAATGAGGATGGCTTTGGCTGGTTGATCAGAGTTGAAAATGTGTTTTGTCTTGAAAAAAGTATACTGCATCTTTAAAAATAACAACAACTAGCCACTAATTCGCCCAATAAGATAACAGCAGCTGGGTGAGCTGATTGTTGATTGGTTGTTTACTTACAGGTAATAAGAGTATGAATAGTAGGTCCTCCTGGGGTTGTGAGCCAATCAGAAAGCAAAGAATGAGACACAAGGGTCATGAATATGCAAATTAGGACATTTCTTGTCCTGTCACGACCAGCAACAACAGAAACAGAAAAAAAAACACTCCTTGATTGCTTTGGCTACAACTTGAGGGTCATGCAAGGGGTTGTTATTGTTAGTATGGGCTATTTCTTTAGAAAAATAAAAATCTCAAGTCTAAAGCTAAATACTATCATAAACAACTATGAAAACTACAATATAAAACCTAGCAGAATAATTTATAAGATTTATGAAATTATTACTTAAATAACAAGGAACTATCTATATAAACTTATCAACATGCAAGTCTTTCACTTCGCAGTCTTTACTTCTGGAAGTATTTAGGATATTTAAAGTATTCATGCATTTAAAATCCTTTAAAGCTGCCTTCTACTGTAACTGAATGGCCCTGTTTAGAGATTTAGCTACGATTAGCCAATCACCTTTCATCACTCCTATGGATATTAAACATTTTGTCAAAACTGACACACAGCTGTCCAATCTAAAACAGCAGGCAGCTCACTTCCTGTAAAACAAGCATGATGTCATTGCGATGTCATCATGTCCCACCATTTTAAAGATGCAGTATTGTCTAAAGTTGTAAAAGTTCAATGAAAATGAAGATTGATCTCCCCAGAACCCTTCATGCAATAGAAAACTACCTAATGATGTCGACAGAACCTAAACCTCTAAATATTGACATAACTTAAAATAAATCTTTTGATAAAACCCAAAACATTTTCCCAGAATGCTACACATAAATGAGATGTCACAGCAGTCATACCATTTTGTTACAAATCAACCTAAAAATGTCAGATGTCAACCTTTATTTTTTATAGCTCAACATGATTATGTTGCCATAACTCAAAATAAAAATACAGTTCCAACTCAAACCAGTTTTTTAGAACTCACTATTAGTAGCTCAAAGGCAAACTTCTGTCCCATGCAGAGATATGCAATTAAGTTTTCTCAGCCGGAAACAGCTGTCATGAGTTGATCGATGGTTGTTACTCCTCAACCTCAGATGTTCTCATAAACCAAACTAAAAATGTTGTGAGTCAAAAAACCAAAACAGTCACAACTCAGGTTTGTCACGACTTAAAAATGTTCTCCTACCTAAATATGTTGATATAATGTAAAATAACTTTCAACCAGTCCCTCCAGAAAACTGTTCTCAACACAGTAGTCGAACACTTCCCTGCAAATATTGCAAGGGCTTTCTACTTGGACTGCTTTCTTTCTCATCCTTTAAAAATTAGGACTACAATATGACAGACTGCAAGGACCACATTTCTTTTTAATTATTGCAATATTAAAGCTATTAATAGTCTAATCAAATCACTTATTGACAAGAAGATCATGACTCACAGATGTCATCAGTCCTTGATTTGTTTCCTAAAAATATAAAGACACCACATATTGCCTTACATTTTTTTCTTAAAAAAACACCACCAATACATGGCTTCTTGTTCTCAAAAAACTGAAATCCTGGATGGACAGGTACATGTCTTCACTAAGGCCAGCCCAGTATCACAGAGGTTAGCACCCAGTGAAATAGTCAGTGCTCTGCTCTGCAGTCGATAAGGTTTCTACACTCTACACTCTCAGCCCAGGCCCTGGGGTTATCTTTCACATGAACACTTTCACACTAAAAGCAGCAATACTGGATTGTAGGAATTAATTATGAGAATTAGAATAAAATGCGGAGGTGAGGGGTCACATGACAACAGTCAGAAGAAGAAAGTTGCCTGGTAACGAGAGTCTATTACTGACAGTGACTTAATGTCTCTAATTGTTTTTAATTGGCTGAGTTTGACCATGATTGGCTATAATTGAGAGACTGGTTTCTTGGTTACGCTCTGACCCCGCTGGTGAGATGCACATCTTCAGTAATCATGTATCTTGGACACATTACAATATATGATCAATACATGGTCTGACTTGGTCTCCCACATGAAGGACATGTTTCATGTCTTGTAATGGGCAAATCAACCTTTTTTTCCTCAATTCTGCAAAACAATTTTTCATAATGGTAAGAAAAAAGTTGATATGAGGTTTTTGCAGGACATGCATGTGTCTCACATATGCAAAGTAACAAATTCCTTATTACATTATTTTTAATAAGGCAATGAGGTTCCCTGAACACCAGATTTTAACTGAGAGGTCATACGGACATTTTCAGTATAGTTAGCTATTACACACATGGTGTGCATGTGTGTACATGTGCACGCATGGACGACACACACACACACACACACACACACACACACACACACACACACTAGACAGTATGGAGTCATGCTAATTTGACCTTCTTATGTAGGCTCACAGCTACTCAGGTAGAAATGGATTATTAAAACATCACCAGAGTCAGTATATTGGAATATTATCATATTGACAGTGTCCTGCTTAAACCTCACATCTCCAATGTTTTCTTTGACAAGCGGCATTGTCCCACATGTCTCATGAACCTGTGACCAAACCAACTTATTGATAATGGATTAAAAAATGTAAAAAATAAAAAAAACTGAAAATGGGAAAACCAACCAGTTTTTTCTCCATTCCATTCCTGAAACGGTTTGGAGATACAATGTTTCTACAGTACAATGATGATGATACCAGACTGTAAAATTGGAATTCAAACAGAATATCATGACAAATTCAGAAATAATGTATGAGCATGAGACTTCCAGGTCTCTGGAGGGCACAGATGATGTTGTAGAATTGTGTCCAATCCCATATCTAATTATTTAATCAATCCTAATTGCTAAAAGTACAATCCATATTTACAGCATTGTGACCCCTACTGAAACACTGTTGCCCGACTACTGGCTTTGTTAACAGTGATTTATTGGACTAAAACCACTTTTAGAATTCCCACTTAGAAATTGAGTGGTTTGATACAATGATGGCAGACCAGGACAGCTAAGAGTTTCATAGGTATTTTGAGGGTTTAAAAGGTTTGTTTACATTTGAAAAATTTCTAAACACTGATGTAAAAGAGCCTGCATTTTGCATTATGGGTTAGGAAAGTTCCACACCTTATTTTCCATCTACAGGTTCAACTCTTCAAGAGGAAATTTGAATATACTCAAAATTTACATGGTCAAATAAATTCTATAATGTATCTTTCACTGTCAATCTTAGGGAACACAGTTGATCTGCCAATCCCTCTAGTTAAATACTGTATGTATGAATGGTCCACTGCTGGAATTCCCCAAAAGACTTTGTACGCCATGATCTGATCTTCTCATGGCTGTCTAAACAGGGACAAACAGTGGAATCTGATTTTTCCCCATTTCCACAGCCATGAATAAACTGATCTATTACACACAAAAAGATAGAATCAGATGATTTGTTCCCAGGTAGATGCAGCTACAGTATAGTGTTCAGGCTGTCTTCATCGTCATACTGTCGATGTGTTTAGCCGCCACATGGTGGAGCCCTGCACCAGACTAACACACCACCGCAGAGGCCGAACCCTGCTATTCAAACTCTAGTGTCTGTAGTATATCCTGCTACTAATCTGTGTGTAATCTGTTACTCCACATGGGGTTGCTTTGCACCTCAACTAATGAATCATAAAAGGCAATATGTTCTGTTTTCTCTCTTTCCATGTCTGTCTTTCTTACTCTCTCACTCTTTCTGTCAAGACTCAGTTGCTCTGTGTGTTTAGCTGACTTGTAGAGTTAGTTGCTTTGTCAGTTTAATTCAATGCGTCTACTATTGAGGGAAAAACACCCACATGATCTCAGATCTCTCCTACAGTACAATGCACAACAGCCAGGAGTTTCTTATTTTGAACCACATTTTAACATGGATCTAGGGAAAAACAGGCCCTTTAGCTATTTTGTACCTTCAAAACAGAACAAACTTCAGGAACTGAACAAGTTGGTTCTGAAGGGAGATCAACTTTTATGGTGGATGGATGGAAGATGGAGCTACACTACAGCAAATACTGGACCAACACACAACAAGAGAATGGCTTTAGGTGCTTGTTTGTGTGTGTATGCGTGTTTGTGTCTGCATGCGTGTTGGTGTGTGAATACGAATGTATTTGTACTCAGCGTTCATTAAGACTGTGCAGGTCTTTAGTGGGCGTGGTTAGAGGCTGTCACTCACCTCTTCTTGACCAATAGGATGGCTACCAGCACCAGCAGTATAAAGACTAGAACTCCAGCACTGATCCCGGCGATCTTCACCACCCGATCCGTCTGTTTAGCAGGATCAGGGATCACTTCTGGCTCCTCTGTAGCACCTATAACAGAATCAAAATAAATCAGCATCAATATTATGGTTCTGACATAAGATCAATTTACTTTTAGATTATTAATGATTGATCCCTAGGAGTGGACAAAATAATAAAAACCTCATTAAAATTAGGTCATTTTGTATCCTCACTAGATATCCATTTCAACAAATTCACCGACTCCAGTGCTTTGGTGGCCCTAATCATTAAAATAAAGGTTATCTCACCACCATGCATTTGTGGTTACTTAAGAGGAGTTGAAAAATGCTGGGACAAATGACAGATAAATGATGTCTCAGCAGGACTTCAAAATCTTAGGGAAGCAAAGAAAAATGGCAAAGTCTGGAAGCCACTGCAGAGGTATAAAACTCTGAAATTAATGTAAAAAAGAAGTGTGAGGTAGTATTTTTTACATCATTGGTCATTACCTCTATGTTTATAGTCTCAGTGAGATTTTTCTGAAAGAGCTGATGTTTGCTGGAGTGGAAGCAAAAATGCAGGCGCCTCTTGCTGTAAGCGCTGAGATATCACTCAGTAGAGTACTGAAAGCTTCGGCTGCTTGAGGTGGGGGGGTGCTCTTGTACTGAGATTAAAGTGGCCCTGCAAAACCCTACGCGGCCTTGATGTGGAAAAGCTGTTGACCAATGTAAAAAATAGTTGATAACCGTCTAGTGCAATAAATGTGTGTGCAACCAGCTGTAAAACACATTCCAGTAGATTCGTTGTAAGCGACAAGTTAAAATACATTCCATGCAGCTGAGCTGTCACTAACAAGGACATCTCCTGTTTAATCATAAAGGTCCAACAAAGAGTGTTTTTTCTGCTGGCAACTGAAGAAACCGAAAGTCTCACAATCAAAGGTTTAAAATGAATTATCTTCACAAGTTCCTTCACAGTCTGGTTTGTCCACATTGTCATTGTCAAGGAGCTGCATGACATCGGGCCAAAGAAGAGGGCAAGAAAGATTGCCAATTTGTTTCTGCCCATCCAGGAAATCTTCGGTTTCAGAATCCATCTTTTGGGAGAGTGCACTGAGTGTACCTGTTACTGCTGCAAATACATTGTCATTATCATGCTGTTTATTTTTACCCAAGTGCTATTTGCAGAATCTTGGCATACCTTTAGAGTATCTGCACAACCCCGTGTCACCCGAGGCAAGCACAGTATGCCACCTAACAGCCTCAGGAATTATGTTTGTATTCTCTAAAGCTGTCTTTACCAAAAGCCTGTACTGGGAAATTGGCAATTTTGATACGGAAAACAAATTCTATGTGGAGATGACAAGTCAGTCAAAAAAGGTTTAAGTTGCCCCTGCTCTGACCCACCTTTTGACTTAGTAAAAATCAGATCTGGTAAACATTCTGTGTAAAGCAAAGCTGGAAAATTGCCAGTGCAAATGCCATGGTAACTGTCACACATGATGTAAATATATTCAACAGTTGTGTTTGCGGTGCCTATTTAGCTCACATCATGAAACACTGAGACTAACACTATATTGTTAATATTCTTAACAGGGATACATTTAAAATGTATCCCTGTGTGAGCTACAGCTGACCAATACTGAGCACAAGGGATTGCTTCTACCCAAAACGGTCGCTTCTACCGAGTAGCTTATCTATGAAAATACATTTCACAGCAGGTGGCATAGACCAAGGGTAGCAACAGTTACACAAAAATGACAACAAGCTATTCATGAGAATAATGCTAACTATCATCAGAGATACATCGTTTCCCATGGCTTCTCCTGTGTAGTGTTAAGTTAAAATACTGTGTAAAAGGCAATAACAGAACATCAGTGGGAGCAGCTCTACTTAGTGATCTGATCTCACAACGCCAGAATAGTCCATTCTGCAACATAAGAACATTATAACGTATTATGATAATCCAAATAATCTAACACAAAGACATACACACACATTACTCAACTCAATATAATACAATAAATATCAAACAATAATCCATCTCTAATGCTAAATATCAACAAGATAAACATAATCTCTCTCTCTCTCTTTATCTCTGTCTTGATATTAGTTGCCTACACAGTGTTATTTTGTTGTTAAATGATGCTGCCATTTCATTATGCAACAACATTACACCAGGACATAGGACACAGATTGAAGTCCTACACAGATAAATGTAATGTGGGCAGTGAGTCATGGGCCAAAATATTCCTATGTAGAGTTCTTACACATATTTGATCAACATCCATGACTATTTTGTTTGTGTTCAGATTTTGCTTTTTTGGAGCTGATTTGAATGTCCCAGATCTTTTCTTGATTACGCTCTGGATTTATGTATTCAGGAAATTCATTTGGGATATTATTCCTTTAAATTGATGGATTTACAGCCAAGCAGCCAAGCTTGATGGCTCCAGCAAACACTTAAATGGCCAAAACAACGATTATTTATTATTATTATTTCAATGACATGTCCATAACATTTCTAGTAGTGGAAACCAAAAAATATAATTCCTGTGACTTTTCCAGGTTTTCCATGAACACTGGACCCTAGCCTATTAAACACTGATTTCTGAATAGTATAACATATAGATAACAGCTTAAGATGCTTTATTGTGAATATACTTTTGAAAAAACCTTGTAATCTCAGATTCACTGTCTAGATGTATTTAAACTAGAAGTCCACACATAGACCAAACATAGTGGAATCAGAGTAGAACCTATATATAGTCCCATGAGTCCTACTTTGGGTGGGCCTGCTATAGCTGAGCTCAATAGGAGTTATACAATATGTTATGTATTCTGTTATATAATTCTTGGTCAAATCAGCTTCAAAAAACAAATAAACAAACAAACAAAAACTTCAACCACCATCAACTCTTTCTTTTATGTTAAATGAGGATCTAAAATTTTAAACATGTTGTTTTGGTCCCTATGACTCCAAATCATTCAGCATTAGTGGTGGTAAAACTTTGCCCATTTCGTGGCTAATGGCAGAGAACATCATGAATTCCATTTGACCATAAATATCAACCATAAATTATCCTTTAAGGGTCCTGAGCCTGACCTCTTAATGTCTGCAGTAGCTCTTAATGTCGGTAAAAATTATCCAGGTCAGGACACTAACACTCTCGCTTTCTGACACACACACACCCTAAGGCAGCAATGACAATACACAATACCCCAGATGACCTAATAAGACCACCACCACTTAATCCCCCCTCCCGGACACACGCATGGGCGCACATACACACACACACACACACAGCACAGAGAGAGAGGGAGAGGGAGACAGCGAGCAAGCCCTGGCTGACCTCTGTCCATTAGTGTGTCCTTCTCCCTTATTAAAAAACCTAAAATCCTCTCTAGAGTCTTTTAGCTTCACTCAGGCCTCCATCTCCTCAGGCTAGAAGGACAGACAGAGTGTCATCTTCTCTAGCAGCCTTTAGCGAACAAACCACCTGCTCTAATAACCACAACTACCAGGAATTCTTAAACTATAATGACACTGGAAATTCACTCATTTCCCACAGTTTTTCTGATTTTAGAGCAGAAACATGACATCTCACGAGCACTCAACACAAACTCGTTGCTCTTTGATCTATCACACAGAAACAATTTCCAGGTAGTCTACATGCTGACGACATGTCTTGGTCATATTGATCTTAGCCACTGATCTTGGAACTGTCTGAAGAGCATAGAAATCAGACTTTATCTTATGAGTATGCACTATTTCATTCCATTTTAAGTCCAATTAACTCCCATTAAGTGGGTGTACCACTTTTCACCATTCAAATGTCCTCTGTATCCATATTCTAAATAGGCCATGCACTGAAATGGTAGCCTTTCAGGACATCTAATAACCTGCTAGGATATGTTGTAGTTTTAGAAGGTATGTGGTACAGTATACTTGATATCTTTATATCTGAATAAATGATTATTTACCCTTTCTGTACTGCTATGTTGCCAGCCAAATAAACACTTTAATGTCCTTTCTATCCATTCTAGTTCTACGTGACCAGCCAAATGATTGTATAAGAATGATGATTTTGTTGAGAATGTGGATATGCATTTTCTATTTATCCTAGTTCGTACTCCACACAGCTAAATGACTCTGATCCATCAGTCGCATTTCTAAAAATCTTTCCTCAAAACAGTGTGTGTGTGTGTGTGTGTGTGTGTGTGTGTGTGTGTGTGGCTGCCCGGGGATTACATCCACACCACTTAGAGCCAGTCTGATAATCCATCAGCATATGGCTTCTAGTAAAAACATGACATTTAGACTCCGTGTGTGTGTACGCATGCAGAGTCTAGATACACACACACATAAACACACACACATTTTCTCTTTCTAGCATGCACACACACAATATCACACACATATCTTTTCTCTAACACATAAACACACACACACACGCACACACACACATGCACACACACAGGGTTAAAGGGTTGATCAGATTATTAAAAGAGTTTTCTATCAAAGCAATCTCTAACATCAGTCATAACAAACCTTCTTAGATAACGTGCAGGAAAAACAGATGATGAATATCAGATTAATAACAATCATTCATGGACCGTCAGCATTCATTTGACAATAACAGCAGAAGATAAACAGGGCTAACCAGGAACCATGATAAATAAAAATCTAAATTATAATCATTAGTGATACTGACATCCCAGGAGAGGAAAAAACAATCATACATGTACTTTACAAATGTTTTCTCTAATTATGAAAACACATTTTCTACTGGGCCATTTTAAATCTTGCCATCTGAGCTGCATGTGTTTGTCAAGTTAACGCTGGCCCAGTGCCGTTTTTGGCAGAAAGTGGTATAGACAGTGATAGTGTGTTCTCACCTTTAGTAGCCAGCCTCAGACACTGCGTCTTAGTCTCCTAAAGAGAAAAGACAAAGAAACAGGAATAGCTGAGTCCCATGTCAACATACGACACACTATAGCAATACTCAAGAGAATGTGAATTTGTCTAATGTATACTGTATAGGTAACAAAATATGAGGGGGGTGGGTGTTGAAAGGCAAAGAGGGGGACAAAAAGACAAAGACAGATAGGCCATGCACTGAAATGGTAGCCTTTCAGGACATCTAATAGCCTGCAAGGATATGTTGTAGTTTTAGAAGGTATGTGGTACAGTATACTTGATATCTTTATATCTGAATAAATGATTATTTACCCTTTCTGTACTGCTAACAGCTTGAAGGTAGATGTTGTAGTTCTTTCTTGGAGCCAGCGGAGGATTCCAGAAACCCTGGGGAGGAGAAGGGAGGTGATCAAAAGCTGAATACGAGGCAAAATGTTGAGTCAGCTTTTAATTACAATGTTATGTTTGGTTACATGTTTAACCATGTTTAAGAATTTACAGTTTTTGTAGCTAATCTGCCAAACTTGAGCCACTTGTATATCTTAGAACAACCAAGTTAACTCAAACTTAGTTTCACTTTAGTGTTTATCTTCTTTTGTCATATTGTATTGTATGCTATGCTTCTGTATTTTTATTATACAATTATTATAGTTTACTGTGTTTTTCATTTGATTTACTTTAAAGAAGAGGTCTCACTCATAAGCCTCTGGCTGTTGTCCTCTCCAGCACAATGCTATATTTATTTTTTCTTTTCAGTCGACATTTTTGTTACACTGTGTACAAAATATGTTGTCCAGATGAAAAGGCTTGCCTGATAGGTCCTGTTGTCTCCCACGGTGAAGGGGAGCGGCTCTGGCAGGTTGCTGGGGGACAGCTGGGCTGCATAGTAATATGGAGATCCACCACTAGATGCACTGTGGTAGGAAACGGGGACCTGGGGAACAGGATAGTTAGATCGAAAATAAACTGTCTATGTGTCTAGGCACCTGTCTGAAAACAATGAAAAGTTTTTGTTTTTCTTACTCAAATAGAAAGTTCATTTTGTAAGAGTAGGTGTCCGATGGTCCGAGGTGTCAAATGGTGAATATCTTATTTTGGAATGAAACTCTTCACATACATTATAAGTAAACAGATATATGTATATATAATAATCACCTGGTAGCAGTCAGAGGAGGCTTGGCGACGTGAACGTTGAGGATTCACTTCCTCCACCACAATCTGGTATGCACTGAAGTAAAAAATTTTATTAATTATGCAAATCTAGTATTACTTAATATATAGGTATTAACAGATTTCTGAATAAAAACAGGTTTGTATTTCTTAGTTATACTTCGTACATAGACTGCGTAGTTATGTTTGTGTGGGCTTGCTAATTTTATTTTCATAAACCAATTTTTGGACAGCAAACATTATATACACGGGTAAAAGAAGATCTCTGACTTCATGTTACTCATAGACAATAACATGGTTGGAATATTTAGCATAATAGCTGATTGCACTGATACAACCTCAAGCTCCACTACTGTAATGCTCACAATTAAACTTGCAAGAAGAGCCAACTGATATTTTATGTCTTCAGGATTGCTTTAGTGACAATTGCATGAACCAATTACATGTGATGCACAAAATGAGAGACACGGACCCTAGCCAAAAACAAGTTGGTGCAACAAAAGTCACGAATAGACGTTAACATAAGAGAATACTGAGGATTCAGCTCCTCCTTCTATTGTCTGGTAAGCACTGAAGCAGCACAGAACAACAATCCTTCTATGAAAAAGACTGTGCGAGTGAATCCGGGTGAATGCTATCATTCCTCATTGATCTCACCTATTAAATCCACTTTAGTCATGAGGGGGACGATGCAGATCACGGGGGGGGGGGGGGGGGGGGGGGGGGACACACGTTAAAGGAGGATTTTTTAGCCTTCAGACAACTGAGACGTGGCTTGTGAAAGAGGTAAATAGATATGGAGATGCGGTAGATTGACAGACGGCTCCTGCAACTCCTGCCACCTCCTGCCTCCTGTTCCTCTGCCCCTCCTGTTCCAACACCCCCTCCCCCCCCTCCTCTTCCTCAGGTCTGCCAGAATGTTAGTACAGATGGACGCAGACGCTCCCAACCCACACGCCCACTCCACCCCCCTCATCCCCACTCCACCCCCCACCCCCCGCCCACACACACAACAGAAAAATCTGTGGGCCTGACTGCGTGTATACGTGTCTATATGAACATGTCTGCCTATATGTATGTATGTATGTATGTATGTATACCTTATAGGTGCTCCTTTAGCCTGGGCAGGTTTGAGCAGGACAGTGATGGTTGTCGCCGTTTCATTCAGAAAGGCCTCTGACCCATCATACTCTTCTAATGTCGGGGCTGGAGAGAGAGAGAGAGAGAGAGAGAGAGAGAGAGAGAGAGAGAGAGAGAGAATTGAATTTGAAGACATACAACATTACAATCAGAGAGAGGAAGAGACAAAGAGAGTGGCAGTGTGTGTGTGTTTGAAAAAGACACAGATCAAGAATATGTGTGTCTGTATTACATGGATCACCCTGCAAGCTAACAGTGAAATGTAAATAACAGCAAAGCAATGTTGATCTAACTAGTATACCATAAAGTAACAGATGAATAAATATTTGTAACATTGAAACTTATTATTAAACCTTTATTTTTACCTGAAATATTAGTAGTCACATTGAGTGTGGTTGCAGGTCCGAACCCTTTGGAGGTGGATGCTCGTATTGAGAGCTGGTAGGTGACACCCGGGTGGAGCTGGGAGAACAGGTGATGGGTGGCGTTCGAGGGCAGAGACACCGTGAGTCCCGGCCGCTGGAGAGGCACCGAGGGGTCAAACGAACGCACGCCGCTGTAGCTGATCTGTGGAGGAGCAGAGATGGAGAATCATGCTTTTACTGACATTCAGAATCTACAGTGAAGAAAGCAACAGTATGTTTAGTAATCACAGGCGATTAGGATTATCCAAAGTATGAAGATGCCTATGCTCTCTTGGATATCAAATTTAAGGACTCTTTAATGATTCTCAAGGTCTTGTTGGCATATTTTGGGATAAGACATGACATTGGTGAAAATCAGACATCAGAGAGGCCTCATTTTTCACTCATGATTTTATCAAATCAATAAATAATTTGAAAACTGCTATAACACAAATATACATCATGTCCTCAAGATGTGAGGTGCTGCTCCTGGGATGGAAAGAGGTCCAGAGAGTGGAGGCATATTGATAAATGTGGCTGCTATATTTTATTAAAAAATCAAACATTTTGAAGGCCAGACCTTGTAGAGTCATGCCCATTTCCCTTCTCTATACTGCATAGCTCTACTAATACAACAACTACTACAAATACCACCACTACTACTAACCCGATTACTACTACTGCTAATAATAATACCTCATATTGTATGATAACTCCATTGGGTTCAGCTGGTTCCTTCCAGTACAGGAGGATTCTGTCTTCAAATGGAGTGGCTCTTACTGACTGACTGGGAACTGGGCCTGGAACTGTTAACACACACACACACACACACACACACACACACACACCCACACACACACAATGTTATACAGTGTCGTAAAATCAACAGTAGCATTAGTGCTGAAATGATAAGTTGATTAACTGATTGACGGAAAATTAAACGTTTATAATTTCGATGGGTTAGTGCTAAGATTTGGGTTAGTGCTAAGAAAGATTTTCTTGCTTTTTCTCTGTTTCATATCATTATAAAATTAACACTGGGATTTTTTTGTAATTTTAAGAAACACTTTGGGTTCTGGTAACTTGTAATGAGCATTTGTTATTATTTGAGACATTTTATAGACTAAATGATTAATCAAAAAAATACTTGATAGATTAATCAATACTGAAAATAACTGATAGTTGCTAAGTGTTAGGGTGTGTCTATTTGTATGTGTTTATATACTGTGTGTGTGTGTGTGTGTGTGTGTGTGTGTGAAAATGTGTGTATGAGAGTGTGTTGTGTATCGCACCATCCTCATCAGTTTGTATGACAGTCTCGTCACTCTCCTTCCGTCCCTCTGGATTGGTGAGAATCATCTTCAGACTGACGTTGGTGTAGGGTGGCAGGTTGCCCACCAGGTGGCGGGGTGCTGAATTAATAAAACAAAAAAAAAATCGTTATTGTCAAATATGATGTTTAATCTGTTGGTAACTATTGTTATTAGGGCTGCATGAAGAGGACAATATATGATATTGCTAAT